>NC_056726.1:14951982-15091982 GCF_019279795.1 Protopterus annectens
CTAGACCATCAGGTCTTACAGACATGTGAGGCAGACAGTGATTAGTTACTGATTTATGTAATCCAGAAGATCATGAAATAGGGAAGCCTACTGAAGAAAAAAAAAATCATTTGTGGGCAATGACTACATTAAAACTAAGGAGCAACTTTGAAAGCAATACTTTTAAGACACAACAAAGTCTTCAGAGTTTCAAATCAATAGGCTGGCACTCTCTACCACTGGTTTCCAAGCTAACTTCTGACAAAAGTAGCTATTTTTCCAAATAAAAAGTACATAACAGAGAAAAGCCACACCAGCAAATCTCTTGCTACTTTTAAGTGGTCAGGGATATCGTCTGTTCGTGTCTGCAGTTGTAAGTGAACACCCTTTATCACTAAACTACATCATTGTCTTAATGTTTTTTTTGTTTTAATGAGAAACAGTATGTATACTGCATAAAAGGGAAGTGTGCAATTCATCTGATACAGGGGCTGCGTGAAGAGCAATCGGGGCTTTATTGACTCACTGCTTCTAGTGGGTAGGTAGGTGGTAAAAATGAATTCTACCACCAAGATCCTGATGCATTTGTTTATTGTTCCTGTGCCTTCAAGTTACGGTCTTTAATATTCCCCAAAGACCTATTAGGTAAAAGTAAATAAAGCCCAATATGCTGTACAGACCTCCTGACCACGCAGGCTGGTTTTGCTTTTTTCGTTCTTGTGTCCGTTCGGGTATTTGGGCATGTAACTATGACCAAGTGAAAAAAACATTATCCCTTGCATCAAAGAACAGCCAATAAAACAAATGTTACTGTTAACTTAGAGTTATAGTGTTTCATTCCTCCAAAACAACTGTTTTTCAAAACATTCAAGTAAATGATCTAACAAAACGAGTCCATGCGTCTTCTTGTATAGCTATCACATAGATCATTTCTTTGTCAAAACAGTTACAATTTATTTTAATGAAAATACCGTCAGCTGTAATTCAACAGAGCTAAACTGTCTTCTCACCTCTAATAGACCATGTAATTTTCATCAACAAGCAGGGCAATACATTCTTTAGGTACAGAATTCTGAATATACTGTTTTGTACAGTGCCTATGTAATGCCTATGAATACAGTGTGTGTATGTATACACACACACACACACACACACACACACACACAGATATATATATATATATATATATATATATATATATATATATATATATACACACACACGTGTGTGTATATATATATATATATATATATATATATATATATATATATATATATATATATATATATATATATATATATATATATATATATATATATATATATATCTGTCTCTCTCTCTATATATATATATATATATATATATATATATATATATATATATATATATATATATACATACACGTATACATACAGTGGATATAAAAAGTTTACACACCCATGTTAAAATGCAGGGTTTTTATGATATAAAAATATGAGACCACAATAAATCATATCAAAACTTTTCCATCCTTTAATGTAACCTATAACCTGTACAATTTAATTGAAAAACAAACAAATCTGTCAAGGGAAAAAAATTAAAAAAATGTACAATAAGCTTTTTGCATAAATGGGCACACACAAACTAATACTTTACCGAAGCACCTTTTGATTTAATTAAACATTCAGTCTTGTTGGGTAGGAGTCTATCAGCATGGCATATCTTGACTTGGCAATATTTGACCACTCTTCCTTGCAAAAGTGCTCCAAATCTGTCAGATTGCGAGGGCATCTCTTGTGCACAGCCCTCTTCAGGTCACCCCACAGATTTTCTATTGGATTTAGGACTGGGCTATGGCTGGGTCATTCAAAAACTTTAATTTTCTTCTGGTGAAGCCATTCTTTTGTTGATTTGGATGTATGCTTGGGGTCATTGTCATGTTGAAAGGTGAAATTCCTCTTCATCTTCAGCTTTCTAGCAGATGCCTGAAGGTTTTGGGCCAAAAGTGAGTGGTATTTGGAACTGTTCATAATTCCCTTCACCTTGACTAAAGCCCCAGTTCCAGCTGAAGAAAAGCAACCCCAAAGCATGATACTGCCACCACCATGTTTCACCATGGAGATGGTGTTCTTTTGGTGATGCAAAGTGTTGTTTTTGCGCCAAACGTACCTTTTGGAATTGTGGCCAAAAAGTTCAACCTTGGTCTCATCAGACCATAACACATTTTCCGACGTTTTTGGGAGACCTGATGCATTGTTTTGCAAATTCTAGCTGGGCCTGGATGCTTTTCTGTGGAAGAAAAGGCTTCTGTCTTGCAACCCTATCCCATAGCCCAGACATATGGAGAATACGGGAGATTGTTGTCACATGTAGTACACAACCAGCACTTGCCAGAACTGCCTGCAGCTCCTTCACTGTTGCTGTATGTCTCTTGGCAGTATCCCTGACCAGTTTTTGTCTTGTCTTTTCATCAGTTTTGGAGGGATGTCCAGTTCTTTGCAACATCACTGTTGTCCCATATTTTCTCCACTTTTTGATGAATGTCTTCACTGTGTTCCATGGTCGATCCAATGCTGTGGAATTTTCCTTGTACCCTTCTCCTGACTGATACCTTTCAACAATGAGATCCTTTGATGCTTTGTAAGCTCTCTGCAAACCATGGCATTTGCTGTAGCAGGCAAATGAGTAAATGTCAGGAAAATCCTACTAGGACATCTGAACTTTATTTGGGGTTAATCAGTCTTTTTAATTGATGGCAAGTGTGTACCCAAGAAGACTGAATGTTGTAATTAAATCAAAAGGTGCTTCAACAAAGTATTAGTTTAAGGGTGTGTACACTTATGCAAACAGCTTATTGTACGTTTTTTATTTTTTATATTTTTTCCCTAACAGGTTTTTCAATTGAATTGTACAAGTTATAGGTCACATTAATAAGTTTTGAAATGATTTATTGTGGTCTCATTTTATATCACAAAAACCTGGCATTTTAACAGGGGTGTGTAAACTTTTTATATCCACTGTACATATATATATATATATATATATATATATATATATATATATATATATATATACATATATATATATGGTGTGGCGTAAGCCACAAAACTATGGGCTAGGCTTGTAAATGCCCTCGGGCAGATAGCCTAGTATGAACCTATGAACCTATGAACCTATATATATATAGAGAGAGAGAGATCCATCCATCCACAACTCCTTTTCCCATTTTTACACATGGGGTCAGGGTGTCACTTTCAACATCAAACAGAGCCAAGGTTCACAGTGTTGGGACATACTCTCTCTCTCTCTCTATATATATATATATATATATCTATACATATATACGGGTCCACTTCACATGACTGAAAGCACAAAATACTGAAATTCATCTGAGTGACTCCACAATCACGAATGCTCAAAATACCGAAAACACACTTGACTGAATTTCAGAATACTGAAAGATTATAATGCTGAATTGCAAAATACAAAATGTTAAGCCATAGACATGATGTGTGTTTCCCTTCACCTGTGAATTGTTTAACAAAATAAAATATGCACAGATCCATGAATACCAAACATTTAATCACAAATAACATTAACATTCACAAAACCTAGATTCACAATACCAGATAAACCGTGCAAATATCACCAACAATTCGTCTCACCAAATGAAAACTATAAAAGAAAAAATGCACATTACAACATCAACGACTAACTCTTTACATAATTAAAAACTACTTACTTACTTACCTTATTAACAGACACCAAATGATATAAAAACAAGCTAGGTAGGGGGGCTACGCCCTCCACATCCCCAAACTATTTATACTAGCTCCGAGATTGCACTACAGTGGGGAAAATGTATATACCCTTTACTTACCTTACAGTACTGTACATACTGCCATTTTGCAATTCAGCATTGTAAGCTTTCAGTATTCTGAAATTCGGTCAAATGAGTTTTCACTATTTTGAACATTCGGGATTGTGGAGTCAGTCAAAGGAATTTCAGTATTTTGAGCTTTCAGTCGTGAAGTGGACCCATATATATGTGTGTGTATGTCTATATATATATATATATATATATATATATATATATATATATATATATATATATTTTCAAAACATTAAAGTAAATGATCTAACAAAATGTATTAAGGGCAGCACCTCAGTTTTGATGTCTTAAGCATGGAACGATGCACAGCAAGGATGAGTAGCTATGCAGTAACAAATGCCCTGCTGCAGTGTAAGGTACAAGAGGCCCATTTTGTCTGGCACAGCAAAATAACAATGCAGTTGTCAGTGACAGATGGACAACTACTGGCTGGTTTCTCCATGTATGAGCCACACTGCTGGTCATCAGCTGCTCAGTGCTTCCAAACAGAACAATTTGCCCTTAATGTCTTGTGGAGGTGATCCTCCCAAATCTTTTACATATCTTTGCTGATGTATTACAGTGTCACACATTACTCTCTCAAGTCGAGTATTTCCTACGTTCTCCAGTAAAATGCCTCTTACTTCGTCATTATGGTCGTATACTAGTTGTCTTTAATTGAAACTGGGTTGTCCTATTCCTGTTACTGAAGCCCCCCTCCTCCTTCATTTCTGGCAGCTTTTACAGCACTGTCTGAAGTGACTTACATGCCTTTTTGCTCTTTTCACCTTGTTCTATGGGCAACAGAAGTGTATGTTAAGTACAGCAGGTGTATGGCTCCCTGAGAAAGCTTTCTCCGATTTTATGTACGATGTTATCTCTTTGTGTGTTACACAGACTAAAATGTCTTGTAATTATATTTTCACCAGAAAAACATTGTGACAGATAGGTTCAGTGTTAACTTTACCCCCCTCTCACCCCCTAAAGAGCCCATCTCTACACCAAAAGAATGCAAAGTTCCTGTAATCACGGCTGCACAGGTAAAAACACACTCTCCAAAGCCAAGAACACAGCATTCATGGGACCTGACAACATCCCAGGCTATGAACTGGCACCCCACCTAAGTACCATGTTCAATCATAGCCTCACCTCAGGCTTTGTGCCCACTGAATGGCGCACAGCGATGGTTATCCCTCTCCACAAAGGGGGAGCCACAACTGACCCTGGGAACTACCGCCCCATTAGCCTAATGAGCCTGGTCTACAAGTCCATGGAACTTATAAACAAAGACACTGGTAATCTCCAAACTCTGGACCCCACCCAGTTCAGGTTTGTAAAAGGCAGATCATGTCTCCTAAACCTGATAGACTTCTTTGAAGCAGTCACCGAAGCCGTAGACGAGGGTAAGGTGGTTCATACATCCTATCTAGATCTCGCCAAGGCTTTCGACATCATCCCCCACTCTGGAATTATAGATAAACTCACTAAACTAGGTATAAATCCCTATGTCACAAGATGGGTTGCCAACTGCTCACTGACAGAACCCACACTGTGAAAGTAGCAGACTCCAAATCCGACTTCAGACAATTGGAGTACCACAGGGTTCAGTCCTGGGTCCTCTCCTGTTTGGTATCAACTTCTCTGAAGTACAGGCTAACACAGGTCATCTTTGGCTAATGAAGTTCGTCGCAGATGACTGCAAACTAGGAGCTATAATCAAAACTCCTAATGATGTGGACATCCTACAAAAGGGCCTCACTGAGACAGATGCCTGGTGTCAAAGCCATGGCCTCAAACTCAATGCCAAAAAGTGCACTGTCATCCCTTTTCATAAGAAGTCTGTACCCATAAACTACCACATAGGTGGTAGTCTACTTAACACCGAAAGTATGATAAGAGACCTTGGGACACAGGTGGACAGTAGTCTCTCCTTTGATAATCACATTGCCACAGTAGTCAGGGAATCCTTCTACATGGCACACCTCATCACAAAAGGTTTCTCATCCAGGAAAAAGAGGTCATTGTTCCCCTCTACTCGTCACTCATTAGACCCATTATATAGTACAACGCCCCTTTTGGTATATACCTCACAAGACATCTACAACAACTGGAAAGGCCACAGAAATATCTCATAAAAAGATTACCGGCCTCAAACAGATGCCTTACGCAGACAGGCTCAAAAAACTCCAGCTTTACTCCATTGCATATCACCTACTCAGAGGTGATCTCTGCCTAACATACAAACCTATGTCAAACCCAGAGCTGTTTGACATGCTCCACTTAAAGGAAATCCCAATCCCTCTGAGCTACACACTCTAGGGACCTAAATCTTGTCACCACAATAAACAAAACATGCTAGAGGGATAGATTCCTGTCCCAGAGACTTTCCATACTCTGCAACAAATTATCTATCTATATCAAACAAAGCTCCTCATTAGCACTCTTCAAGAAAAATCTTGATGATTAGATGGGAAATAGGAAATTCACCCCAGAGATCACTTCTATGGCTCTGATCGACAGGAGCACAGGAAAATAATTTTCTTGGGTGGTGAAAGCCAGGGTACCTTTTTGGCTAGGCTTATATAGGCCCTAGGACCAGTAGCCTAGTATCTACCTATGAACCTACCTATGTCCTAATATACAAATTGTTTCTGGAGTTTTTCTCCCTCAGCCTTCACTGAATATGGCCCCTGATCCAGTTCAAAGCATGAATAAACCGCTGACTGTATAATTACCTGTGAGGACCTTTATTTCCTAAAAATGCATCATCATGTAACTTTTTTTAAAAAAAATTCGCTCAGTTATTTTCTGCTGTGTTAGTTCGTGGAAATTTCTCTGCTGATATATATCAGATTAATACTGTGCTTTCCTGTATTTCTGAATTGCAAACATTCTTCCAAGATAGTTTAAATACAGGTTGCTTTTGGTTCTCCCTCAATAAATTGATTGTTAATTCCACTGAAACAAACTCATTGATCTTTGGAATCACTCTATCTGCTCACCACCTCTGCACTTTGACCCCTCAGGTAACCCTATGTCACAAGTTGACTTCTACAAATACCTAAGTGCTGTACTTGACCTTTCCTTCACTTTCCATTCTCATGCTGACATTTCTGTTTCCAAAGTCCTTACCCAGTTCAGGTTTGCACATTAACTGACTATTCTCATTCCAGAAACAAGGAAAACCAGTGACAACAATGTGCAGACTCGAATGCCTTTCCACTTATTAGGAAACACCCCAAATACCAATGAGTTGCAGCAAAATTAACAAAATATTCTATTTTATCTTTCTTTTGGATGCAAGAATCCAGGACTGCACCCTGCATACCCCCCAAAACACCCCTCCTCATTGTCCAAAAATATAACTTCCTGTTAACTGCCAACTTATACAGACTCATTTTTTGAAGCTTCCATCTTGCACCCACTCATCCACTGAATGTAATCTGTTTTCCTTACTTTTGCAAAAATACCTCAGTTAAACCTTCCTTTACTTTATCTACTACAAAGATAGACTTCCACAAAAATTTCTCCTACTACATGTAAATTCCTCTCTCCTGATTTTACAGACTGTCCAGACTAATTCATGCAGAATAACCCAACTAAACCCTTCCCTTTAGACCCTCCCAGTGTAAATGCTATAATGGTCCTCTTAATTCCTTCTTCTCCAGGAGAATTCTGCTTTTTTTTACCTTATCAAAACTTCCCTAAATAAAGTCACTCCCTCTACATAAGTATTCTTGTTATTGTTCACATTAGGTCAAAGCTTTAGGTATCACTGATCTGTAAATGTATGGATTCAGTTATTCTTTTATTTTGTGGAAATTAATTTGTAATCCCTGTGCCTCTGGCCTGAGTCATGGCTAAAATGCATCATTAGAACTTACCATCTAACAGGTTAACAGATGTTAAATAATAATTAAAAAAAAAAAAAAAAAAAACACGTCTGGCCAAATGTTAAAAAATTAACACCTTGTTGTAGCCTGTAGCTGGTGATCAATATGCATAACATTTCTGTCATTAAAAATAAATAAATAAACAGGCAGAAATGTGAAGAGATTTGGTCGCCCAGACACCTAGCACCATTCTTTTCATTGTGTTCTCCAAACATCTGAAAACAAAGCTGGTAATATTCACCCTGACTCATGGATCACAACATTTACAGGTTATCACGTCTTTTCATTCCCAAGTGAAGTTTGATTGGTGAATAAGAAATGCAGCAATGTGTTGAATATGAATACAGCAATTATCAGGAAGAAATGTCCTGAACTACATGCTGGGGTGCTCAGATTTAATCCTATCAGAAACATGGCTTCAGACATTTAATCAGAAACAGTCTGTCAGCTTGTAGAAAAACATATTATATTATGTACTTCTTTGTAATCTAGTTTTAGGTTTCAATGTTTTAGTTCTTTTCCCTGGTCTCTCTTATTATTTATCAGGTTCTAGAAGTTGTATTGATGTTTAATAGAATGTATTTTAGTTTTTCCAGTTGCCTTCTTTTTGTAATCAAGATGCATTGGTTGAAGTGTTACAAGTCTGTAACTTGTTATTTGTAACTTGTTATTTGTACTCATTATAAATCTCTTATGTCCATATGTGGAGCTTTTCTCCCCGGGCCTCTGCTGAAAATGGAAATATATCCAGTCAGACTAGCCCGGTTAACAAATGTAAAATAAAATAAATAAAATAAATAAATAATAAATAAATATTCAGAAAGGACAAACTGTCGCTTACAAAAAAGAAAACAGCTGGGAGTTGTGGCCATCTGTCATGAGTTATGCACTATGTGGCCTGGATGCAACACAAGAAGCAGAGAACAAAGACAGTGAAAAGACAATTGTCACAATCGAACTGCAGTTGTAGGGCTGTGCCCCGTGTAGCTTGATCAGTCATTCACTACAATGGAAAGCACCAGTGAATGGTGTGATATTAACAGCAGTAACTCTCAGCCCTTAATTACTGGCGAGTTAAATTTCAGATGTCAGAAAATCATTCCCGTTCTATGAACTTCAGTCCAATTACAACCATTTCCACAACCCTAGAATGGATCCTCTCCATGTCACCAAAGTATACAACAATGGCTGGGAGCACTAATGCAGCCTTAATTGAATTAATATAGTCCCCTGTGTTGTGTATGACATCTGGGCACAGGCCTGTAATGGCATCAAAAACTGTGTAACTAGAGACACTGGTAATCTGTCCATGCAGCAACTGCAGGAGTCTGTGGTCTCCTCTGGAGAAATTACAGTCCACAGCTGAAGCTGTTCATGAGTTATCTGATCAAACAAGCCCCTACAAAAAATGTAGAACGTAACATAAATACCCAGTGAGGCAAGGGGTGCTATGACTTAGACAAAAGTTGGGAGGGCCAAAGCATGGAAAAATGTAGATACATACATATGTATTTATTTTATTTACACTAAAGATGTGGCTAACTGCTGATTATTATGAAACAAATAGACTGGCATAATAAAAAGGTTAAAAAGATATTTTCTCTGCAACCTACAAAATATGTGCCACTACAATCTGAAGCTCGCCGGAAAAATTATAAAACATATCTAAATCAAGCAGTTTACTCAAAATTCCAGATTCTTTAATAGTAGTGCACCCTGCTGTGCTCTTAGGCAAAAAATTCAGCAGCTCAGGGAACATCTACCAAAATTATGATCCTCAACATACTGTTGTCACGAAAGAACCCTGCCATCATAATCCAAAATTCAAATTTAAAGTAGAAATACGTAAACATGTCAATCACTTAACTGCTAAAAGTAAAAGAAATGTCTTACAGTGTGTTGCAGTGGTCTGTCTCTAATAAATGCCAAACACATATTTTCCCCAATATGCTCAGTTATAAAATAAAGCCTAATGGAAGACAAAGTTCCCGAACTTTGGAAAGTTACCACTACCATTCTTAAAAAAGGCGGGTGAAAACAATTATATTGCTAAGTATAGACCAGTATCATGGCTCAGCCCTTCAAATTGGTAGAAAAATTCAGCATAAGTAAATAACAGATTAATTACAGCAAGTGTGAGTTTAGGACTATTTATTTTATTTATTTATTACTGGCCTGCCTAGTCTAGATAAATGTAAAATGGCTGCTGTCTTCTTCCTCAATCTGACACAGTTATTCCCTCTACTCTTCTCTAATTGGGTGGTTTGTAGATAATAGGAACTGACTCCCGTGAGCTTGCGTGTCGTCAGGATTACCTGGTTAGTCACCACCAAAAAACTAAATACAGTTTCATTCATGCTACACTAGGAAGCATCAAAATAATGGTACCTCTGAGATCAGTCCGGGGTCCTTCAATGTCCTCAGTATGTGTAAATCAGCTACACCACCACTAGGGAGCTACTGTTTCCAGTCAGTATATTGAAGACACTGCTTGTAATAGGCTTGGCAATGTTCCATCACAAGAAATGCTGCATCTGCTGTACCCTCTTCTTTGTAACAGGCATGAGCTACTCAGGATTCATAAAACATTTGGGAGTAGGCATTAATCAAAACTTCATTTTGTAAGACCACAACCACTGAGGCATAGCTAAGATAAATTGGGAACTAGGGGCATTTTTTGTGCTCTGTTTATTCCCACTGACTGTCAATAAGCATACCCCTTGCTCAGTCCACGAGCCATTCATTCCCTACTAGGTGAGCACCTACTAAGAGGGGTCATCATCCAGAAAGCCATCAGGGGTGGTCTGATGTTTTTGTTTTTTAATGGTCCTAATATCATGCACTTGGTCAGTGGAAGACTAGCACTGTCAGTCTCCTCCTCAGTCAGGCCACTGCACATCCTTTCCCTGGTCCCTCACCATCAGGTTTACCTAACTGCACTACTGACCCATTCATGCCCTCTAAACAATAGCCCTATGGCCCTTTTGGCACTGTCCCTGGATGCAAATGTTGAGCATACCAAGAGTGATGCCATCATTCTGAGGAAGAGCTGGATTTTCCTTTGCCACCTTAAATTCCTGCACATACTCATGAGAATATAAGGTGTTGGTGTGTAGTGGGCCTTTGCCATACACACCATGTCTTGGCATGACATGATCAATTGGTCCTGCTCCCAAGTAAACAATTACCTCTGTATGATCACAGGGGATCATAGGAGATTACCAGGCTAATGGCCCTGGGGCCCTTAAAAGCCTAGCCAAGAGATTATCCCCAAAAAAGAAACCGCAATCAGCACCTGTCACCCCTGTCAGTGAGGGACACAGGTGGAACCCCTGGGACAAGTTTGCGGTTTCCCATCCACTCATCAAGGTTGTGCTTGAAGAGGGTCAGCAGCGTACTTTGTTTGACGTGTATGGGGAGTCTATTCCAGGGACATGGCAGCATCTGGGGGACAAACCTGTCTCTCCAGCAGGTTTTGTTGATGCCACATATTAGATTTAGGCCTTTTGATTGGGTAATATGCGAGGAGTTAGACATATGGATATGGATATGGAGCATCTCTAGTAGAGCAGGTTCTGAGATTGCCTTGTAGGTGTAGATACCGAGTAAAGTGATAATGATTTGACTGTGTCCACATAGGACAGGTGTTGGGAGGCCATGGCTTCTCTTTGTGACGTACTTCTGTGGCCTTTCCAGTTGGTGCAGGTGTTTGGAGAGGAACATACCAAACAGAACATTGTACTCATTTATTGGCCTAATGACGGAGGAGTACAGAGATAATAACCTCCTTTTTTCTGGATGCAGTCCCTTTACTTATCAGACGAACCAAGTAAAAGTCTTTTTTGTCCACTGCAGCTACATGATGATCAAATGTGAGGTTGTTATCAACCTGAGTGCCCAGGTCTTTCACCACAGGTTGTATGCTTAGGGGGTTGCCATTGATGTGGCAATCAGTAGGGGCCATGTTACGCTGAATGGTATGATAATACATTTTTTTGCATTTAACTTAAGGCCATGACTTTGGCACCAGACATTTGTTGATGTGAGACCCTCTTGTAGTGTGCTAACATCATTTGGGGAGTTAATGACAGTACCCAATTTACAGTTGTCTGCAGACTTGGTCAGCCACAGGCCTTTTGTCTTTGCCTGGACCTCTGAGACATAGATGTCAAACAGCAGGGGTCCCAGGACAGATCCCTGGGGAACATCACTATGACAGGTCTGCTGTTGGAGGTGGAGTCATATTTTGACCTTGTGGGTCCTATCAGTGAACCAGTTGGCCACCCACCTGATGAGATAGGGATTTACGACAAATTGTGTTAGCTTTTCAATGATGCCTGAGTGGAGGGGATTGTGTCAAAGGCTTTGGCCAAGTCAAGGTAAGCTGTATGTACTGACTTTCCTTCATCCATTGCCTTGGTGACAGTCTCAAAAAAGTCAACCAGGTTCAACAAGCAAGATCTGCCCTTGATGAATCCAAACTGGGTGGGGTCAAGTGCTTGGAAATTGCCTGTGTCCTTGTTTATGAGGCTCATAATAATATGCTCCATGGCCTTACAGATCAGCCTGGTCAAGCTAATGGAGTGATAATTTCCAGGGTCAGCAGTGGCACCACCTTTGTGCAAAGGGATGACAATGGCAGTTCTTCACTCTGCTGGAATGAAGGGATTCTACTAAAGTGTGTGCGCCCATGAACACATGCTCCTTCCTTCCCTCAGAAGAGATGAGATGATAAAAGAGGAGAGCAGACTTAAGCATCTTCATTCTGTTCCTGCCCCCATCACTTCTAATAGGCTGCTGAGCCACAACTCAAACTCAGGTCATCTATCAAAATTCAACAGTTTTCTCAGAAGAATCTCATGCATGGGGGTGCACACACTTGATGCAGCCACATGTAGTGATGTCAGTTACTGACTACATAGCAGTGCCTAATCTCTACGACAGACAATTTAGCCCAACCACTAATGATCACAATTACTGCAGATCAAGAAATATCAATGAAAATGTGACACCTATACTGTTAGCAAACTAAGAAATAATATACAACTATCTGCTTGTGGGAAACTCCAACAGGTAATGCTGGAGGGAGGGATCACCCATATATAGAAGAATTTTGTTTTATTTTTTATTTTGATTTTGTTTATCAGGTTTGTCTGACTGGGTTTAATCAAAAAATACGTTTTAGAGGAAGCCCAGAGAGATGATCTCCAACATAAAACAAACATTTTTAAACAGATATTCAGTAATATACTTGAACAGACATTAAACAGTATATGTTAACAAATCCCAAACCAATGTGATCAAAAAAGTCCAAAAGTTCATGGTGATGCACAGAACCTGGTTTCACATGATTATTTTTACAGATTACTGTTTTTACAATTTAATATATATAAAGCACTTTGTCTATTCAGTATCTTCACAAATCCTTATCTGTTTAAAAACTTTAATTTGTCTCTCTAGTGCTGTCTGTAGGCTATTTTGTCCCACCCTCCCTCTGTGTTGGTGTGTTGCTCTTATACTTGGTGGCTTTGCAGTTGCCCGCCCCTACTGTGACACACCCCCCAGTCTAGTGTCATTAACTCATTCTGCTTAATACAGAGAGAACATTTGATAAGGCCTTCTGTTCCTCCTTTTTCCCTTTCAAAAAGTAAAACAAAACTTTTTTTTTTTTTCTCTTTCGCCTGACCCTTCTTGTGTTCTGACTGTCCTTCTCAAACATTTTGGAAATATACAGTATATTTCAGAGCATTTGTTATAACTGTATTTGCTATAACTGATTTAAGTATTTTTTTCTGGCTTTTTGATTATTTACTGCTTAGCGACTGCATTTTAGCCTGTCTATACAGCTCTGCATTCTATTTAAACTGTTTTTGTGTTGATTAACTGTTTTGCACTTTTAAAAAGTTAGTTGTTGCTTAATTTTACCTGTAGGCTAACACACTCAAGTGCGCTAGCCGCTTAAAAGCATTTATAGCATTTACTGTCTGTTTTTCTTCTGTTTTCTGCAAAAAAGAAAAAAACAAAAAAAAAAACAAAAAAAATCTTGTTTTCCCGCCTTACTGAACTAGAATAGTCCAGTCTTCAGAGTTTGCTGATCTCTGGGCTTTGGCTTGGTTCCTGTGCTATTCCATATCCTTATTTGGATAAAGGGAAGCTTCTTTGTTCACCAGTGGGAGTGGGGAGCACTGAGCAGCCTATTTGTCCCTAGAGCAGTGGTTCCAGCCAGAAACTTGTAGTCTATTGGCCATTTTGGGTCAATTCCTAGCTCTTTTCAGCCCCCTGTAATAAAGCCCGCTTTAGCGAGCTTTTTCGCTTGTATTCAACTCAGCACAGCTCCTCGTGGTGTCCTGCAGAGTTCTACAAGCAGCAGAGAGCAAAAGAGTGACTTTTTCCTGATTTAAGTATTTTTTTCTGGCTTTTTGAATATTTACTGCTTAGCGACTGCATTTTCGCCTGTTTATACAGCTCAGCATTCTATTTAAACTGTTTTTGTGTTGATTAACTGTTTTGCACTTTTAAAAAAGTTATTTGTTGTTTAATTTTACCTGTAGGCTAACACACTCAAGTGCGCTAGCCATTTAAAAGCATTTACTGTCTGTTTTTCCTCTGTTTTCTGCAAAAAAGAAAAAAAAAAAAAAAAAAATCTTGTTTTCCCGCCTTACTGAACTAGAATAGTCCAGTCTTCAGAGTTTGCTGATCTCTGGGCTTTGGCTTGGTTCCTGTGCTATTCCATATCCTTATTTGGATAAAGGGAAGCTTCTTTTTTCACCAGTGGGAGTGGGGAGCACTGAGCAGCCTATTTGTCCAAAGAGCAGTGGTTCCAGCCAGAAACTTGTAGTCTATTGGCCATTTTGGGTCAATTCCTAGCTCTTTTCAACCCCCTGCTATAAAGCCCACTTTAGCGTGCTTTTGCGTGATTTAGCGCGGAGTTGCCCATAGAGCACCATCGGGCAGCGCCGGTTAAACAAGGTTAAACTATTTCTGGCTCCGTAAAGTCTGCTTTTCAATTTTTCCCTTAGAACTTCTCTACTTGCAATCTAAACAGTCTATTCTCTATCTCAAAAGCTCAGCACTTGCTCCTAAAGCATTTTTATATAGGTAAAGCTCAGCACTTGCTCTTAAAGCATTTTTATATAGGTAAAGTACTTGTATACTAAACAAAGTACTACATTAGCCTAGAATCCCTTTGAGTACCCATTTCCCTATAGGTCCCTTCTGACTCAGTTACACAGCAAACTTTATCACTTTTTCTAGCATGTCGAAGGGTCAGTTGCTAGCGTCCTCTCCTGTTCAGCGGGTAAACCTGGGCATCTTGAGGCAATGTTACAATTGCCTCATGTACACAGACAACCCACTCCTTCTCCCACAAAACACAAATACATGTGAGAGATGCAACTATATAGCCAAACTGGAGGCTGAGCTCTCTCAACTCAGGACTGGCAAGACCAGACAGGTGGAGAAGGAAACCACGCACACCACAAACCCAGTTTCACATAGAACTATCACAACTGCAAAACAAACACATAAACACACAAAGACATACTCGGAGGCTCTGATCAAAAATCTACCAAAACTACAGAGGCCTCCAAAGCAGACACCCAAGCAACTGCCACCTCAAGACATAAGACATGCAACACATAGTTCTCAAAGTCAGTGTGCTAAACAGTCACAGCCCTTAAGGCCAAACACAATGCCAGACACACTTGTTATAGGTGACTCCATAGTCAGACACACTGACATCCCACTCACCAGACTGAACAAGGAAAAGATCACAGTAAGCTGCCTGTCAGGCGCTAGAATCCGCCACATAACACAAGCACTCAGGTCACTCCACAGCAAGTACAAGTATGACTCAGTCATTGTCCATGCCGGTGTAAACGACCTGAGACGTACCTCCCTGGACTACATGAAAAGAGACATAGAGGAGCTCTCAGATTATGTAGCCCAGGCCGGTATGACCCTGACCCTGAGCAGTATCCTACCCTCACCAAGAATGATGCCACAATACAGAGACAAAATGATCAGCTTTAATAATTGGCTTAATTACTGGTGTCATTCTAAGGGGATCCAATGTCTGTCTGCCTGGGATGACATGCTTGACAAGCCACGCTGCTTCGCAAGGGACGGCTTGCACCTGTCACCCCTGGGCTTCCGGATATTGGCAAAGGCTCTTGCCACCGCCATAGTGCCTTTTTTAGGCAAGGCTCAAATGATAAACCTACCGCCCTAGAAAACAAAAATGGAGAAAAACTAAGGATAATACTGCTCAATGCCAGAAGTCTAAACCTCAAGATGCACTCAAGCCCTCCTCAGTATGGAGAACATCGATGTCTGTGCTGTGACTGAAACCTGGTTCAAGGCTCCTGAGAGCACCCCAGCACTATCAGGTTATACCTCATATCATGCGTTCCGCCCCAAAATCCGGACCGAACCACAAAAGGAGGGGAGTATCCATATTCATAAAGGATACCCACACCTCCAGGTTAGTGGCAACGCACGAAGCATCGGAGACCATCCAGGTGCAATTAACCATAGGTAAAACTGCCCTACAGTTTGTAACATGCTACAGACCACCTTCTCAAACTCAGGAAACCCACACAGCCTTCCTGAAGACACTGGAGAGTATGAATGTCTCTCCAAACACCATCATATTGGGTGACTTCAACTACCCAAACATAGACTGGGAACATTACTCAAGCCCCAACACCCTAGCCCAAAGGTTCCTTGAGTTCATAAACTCAAATGCTATGGAACAACTAGTCACCATTCCCACAAGAGGAGAAAATATACTAGACCTGATCATCACAAACATGGGGACAAAATGCTCCACACCGGAAGTATATCCCTCATTGGTGAGATCAGACCATAAATTAATCTCACTGGAGATCCACATCCCGCCCCACCCCTAGCAAAAGACCACAGTGAAGAACTTCTCAAAAGCAAACTTCACACTTCTTAAGACTGGAGTGGTATCCTTCAAGGCCCCGAGCCAGTGGAAACCACAACCCACGCTGCTGAAACCCTTACAAATGCCTTCTACGAGCACCTCCAGGAATGTATGGATCAAGCAATCCCTAATAAAATCAAGACCCTTTCCACCAAAGGCAGGCGCCCGGTCTGGTGGACTCCAGCCATAAACAAACTCTACAACAAGAGGAGAAAGCTACTACATGACAGAGCAAAATCCCTAAAAGGGAAGGCATCTCTGATCAATACTAGCAAAAACTATGATCACTCATAAAATCATCCAAGGCCAACTTTGAGAGAAAAATCGCTAATGACACAAAAGACAATCATAAAGCCTTCTTTAGCTATGTTAGAAACCTGGGTGGAAACTCCCAGATATGCTCAGAATTAGTCCAAAATGATAAAAAAATCACTGAACCCACAGACATTGCCAACATACTGGCAGACAGGTTCAGTGCAAATTTCTCCCCTCCCTCCCCCCCAAAAGGAGAAATATCTATCCCACCAGAGTCTAGCCTCCCAAACATCTCAGATGCCCAGGTGAGAGCTGCTCTCTCTAAAGCAAGAAACACAGCATCAATGGGACCGGACGGTGTCCCTGGCTGTGTGCTACACGAACTCGATGAGGAACTAAACCCACACATAAGGCTGTTGTTTAATCTTAGCCTTACTACAGGATACATACCCAAAGAATGGCGTATGGCAACTGTGGTCCCACTCCACAAAGGCGGTGCTTCTACGGACCCTGGAAATTACCGCCCCATAAGCTTGACAAGCCTTGTCTGCAAAGCTATGGAGAGATCATAATGGAACTCATAAATAAAGACATTGGGGACCTACAGACACTGGATCCTACCCAATTTGGCTTTGTCAAGGGCAGATCCTGCCTCTTGAACTTGGTCGACTTTTTCGAAACAGTCACTAAGGCCATTGATGAGGGTAAGGCAGTTCACACAGCCTACCTTGACCTAGCAAAAGTGTTCGACACAATACCCCACTCGGGCATTATAGAAAAGCTCACCAGCTTAGATGTAAACCCATATGTCACAAGATGGGTTGCAAACTGGCTCAAGGACAGAACACACAGGGTTAGAGTTGCTGGTGCCATGTCAGACTCTAAGCCGGTCATGAGCGGTGTCCCACAGGGCTCAGTCCTGGGCCCCCTCTTGTTTGGCATTTATTTTTCTGAAGTGCAGGCAAACATAGGGGAATTGTGGCTGAAAAAATTTGCAGATGACTGCAAACTGGGCACCATAATTGACACTCCATCAGACACAGACATCCTCCAGAAAGGTCTCATAGAAATGGATAACTGGTGCCAGAGCCATGGCCTTAAGCTAAATGCCAAAAAATGTACAGTCATACCCTTTGGGAAAAACAAGGTAACCCCTAATTACCACATAGGTGGTAATCCATTAAACACAGAAGAAGTTATCAGGGACCTGGGGACCCAAGTTGACAGTAACCTCTCTTTTGACACTCACATTGCCAAAGTGGTTAGGAAGACCTTCTACATTGCCCACCTGATCATGAAGGGATTCACATCCAGATCAGGAGAGGTCATTGTACCCTGTACTCTTCACTTATCAGACCAATGATTGAGTACAATGCCCCATTCGGAATGTACCTTACCCGACACCTGCAGCAGTTGGAAAGACCCCAAAAGTTCCTCACCAAAAGGATAAAGGGGCTCAAACATATGTCATACGATGCCCGACTGAAGAAACTCCAGCTCTATTCAGTCGCATACCGTCTGCTGAGAGGTGATCTGTGCCTGACATACAAGGCCATGTCCAACCCGGAATTAATGGACATGCTCCACCTCAAAAAATCAAAATCCAAATCCACCAGAGCCACGAGAGCAAGAGACTTAAACCTCAACACGGATATAAATAGGACATGCTGGAGGGACAGATTCATCACCCAGAGACTCCCTACACTATGGAACAGAATCCCAGTCTATGTGAGGCAGAGCCCCTTACTGACTCTGTTCAAGAGAAATCTTGACGAGTGGATGGGAGATCGTAGGTTTACCCCGGGAATCATCTCTGTATCACTGCTGGACAGAGGCACAGCAAACTAATGGGTATAGTATTCTCATCCTAAGGGGTGGTGAAAGCCACACACACACTCTGGCTAGGCTTATAAATGCCCTAGGGCAGATAGCCTAGTATGAACCTATGAACCTATGATATTTCCGATTCTGAGACATTCAGGTACTCTATTGTTTGTGGGGTTAATTGTTAAAAATAATACTAGAGTTTTATTTTATTTTATTTATTGACATTTGTTTACCGGGAAGGTCCACTGGGCTGAAAAAAAAAACATTTTCAATGGAGGCCTGTGGAGAAAAGTTCCAGTGTACAAAAAAATCTGTACAATAACAGTATAATATAGTTACAACAGGAGGTAAAATATTTACAGTGGTTACTACAGTTGAGAGAGAAGCATGCTGTAAAATAGGAAGAGTAGGGACATTTAAACTGTAGTAAGAAGAAAAGTTCAAACAGTACAAGAGTATGAGGAAAATCAAGCTAATTTGAGATTAGAATCTGAAATTAATTGATTGATAATATGTAGATATATGTGCAGATTTATTTTTTAATCTGGTTTCTATGCAGCTTTATGATGTTTTCGATAAGGTGGTTAAAATGTGAGGTTGTATAAGTTAAGAACAAAAACTGGACAGGGACAGAATTGTTTATGAAAAGAAAGATGTCTATCCCTCTCCTGTGTTTAATACTGGACACAGGAATGACAACATGTATTATGATTCTTTTTAACAACAATAATACAGGTGACTTCATAAGCATGCGTTCTGAACCTTTTTTAGACCCACTAACCCCGGGTTAGCATCCCCCTCCCATACCTGTCATCCCCAGAAGCAGGTTAAAGGAATGGGGGGAAAAAGAGGGGGATGTTGTGAACTCCTCCCATCCATTGGGTCCGCCTTGCCAGCATCAGCACAGGCAGATGAAACATTGCAGGGGGAGGGATTAAAATAGCAAGTCCATCATTTCTGCTGGTTGCCCTGTTAATGATATAGGGGATGATATTGGTAATATTATAAACACTTTTGGTGGTGTTGTTATTTATGAAGCTGGAAACCGCCTCATGCTACCTAGGGTAGTTTATGATATCAATGGATTTAAAATGTGTAATTACAGTGATGAGTCAATTACAAGTGATTTAAATCAATATTTTTTTTTACTTTTGTATCAGTGAAAGAGTTTAGCCTAGTGGATACACGTTTGGAAATGACACTTTCTAAAAAGATGAATTTTTGTCTGTTTATGGGGAACAAAAGGTACAATGGTACATTGCTTTATAGGAAAAGCACACACAACCCCACACTATAATCTGCATTGTTGTTATTTGATAAGCTTTGCCAGTTTGGTCTTAGAAGTTAGGATCAACAAAAGAAAAGAGGAAATGTTACAATCTGACTAAAATAGAGTACCTATTACTGAATACATTGTCAGGTGACCATAACATAAGAATCATGAAACTAGACAAAGGTGGAGGGGTTGTCATTATGGATATAACTTTATACACAGCTAAAATGCATCAATATCTTTTTGATGAAGAATTCTTTGAGCCTGTTACTAAAAAAAATGAGATTAATATAGCATACCCTATAATTGATTTATGGTTAGAATAAGTTTTTTTAGAGTTTGGATTTAAGGCAGAAGAGATTAGGTATTTAAAAGTAAGAGTATGCTGTGATCCCGGCAATGTTTGGTATTCCCAAGACCCATATGAATGAGTTGTTTCCTCCCCTTAGTTCAACAGTTTTTACTGGTAGATCTAAAAGTACCAGCAGTTTGTGGCGAATGCCAACGGTGGTAAGGTTGACTGGAACAAGAGATACAACTTACAAAAGCACTTTCTTTTACAAGGAGTTATCACCATTTTCATACAAGATAAAATAAGGATATTATTCAAGTAAATTTCACTCCATTGAATGAAGTTGGATGCATGTTAACTGGAACTGAAATTCTTTTTGTATTTAGCGGCACAGGAATGCTATGTCCATTGGTGCACTTATTACTTGTCACTTCACTGCTTATTGTAACACGAATACCTGACTTCTGAAGCTCTACCCATCATTTTTGGTTATCTGTGAAATCTTTCCTGGATCATTTTTGGGGACTTTGGCGGTTTTTGACTGTGGATTCCTTTACAACTGGTGGAGTGACATTTGTTTTCGCTAGATGCCATATATGGACTTGGGATGTAAAACAAACACTTGTCGTATTTATTGGATCAGCATTTCATTTTGGTGACTGTAACAAATTTGATAGGGGTTTGCATAATAATTTTTGCATTGTATATCATCTGATTTGTTGTTTGAAGGCTCTTGTTTAGGGTCACCATATGCAATAATTGCAAACAAGTCTTTGTGGTTTTGAGACTTCTGTCATTTGGGACAAATATCTAAGATGCATATAAGTTTTACAGGCTTACTTTAAACTTTTTGAACATCCACAACATTTGGAACATACTACAGTTTATAACATCTGCTTACCATTTTAATGAATGGGTCAACTATAGTCTTCTGACTTTTTGTTTTGAATTTGCCTGATTTTTATGTCAAGTGTATTTTTACTTACATTGATATAAGAATCTTATTTGCTGGATGCTTTTTAACACTTGATCATTTATAAATACAGTGACCAGTCCCTGGCGTTATCCTAGTTGCCTTTTATTTATCATATTTTTGGTGGGATCATATTGTTGAATAATAGCTGTGGGTTTTTGGGGTTATTGGTTGACACTAGGTACTTCACATCTACACCATGATATCACCATCTCAACCCTCACACACATAACTCCTATTATACACCATTTGCATCACTTCTCTCACTCTGCTAACCACCATTACCAGTTATTAAACACCACTTACCTACACACTATTCATTCCTTACAAAGGAACATCCCCCAATACTCCAAACCCTATACCATATTTACAACTAACCCCATACAACTATCACACCACCATAATCCAGCACCTCAGACACAAGCTATGCCCATCAAATAGCCAATCCCACACCACTCTTAATTACACAAAACTCATCTACAAACGAGTCAGACTTTATGTACACCTGAAAACAGCACTAGTATGCTGTGGTTACATACACCCCAACCGAGGCCCACTCAGTCCAGATAGACCAATCCCAGACCTAAATACAACCCTACTCCAAAGGCCCACAAACTCACTCCTCATCATAAATCTAAATATTAGAAGCATCTTAAATAAGGTCCATGACCCCCATGCCTTAATCTCCTTTTACCATTCAGATATTGTCATTCTGACAGAGACCTGGCTTAAGCCACTAATTCAAGATAATGACATCACAGTACCAGGCTACAATATAATCAGAAATACAGAGTAGGAAAAAGGAGTGGAGGAGTAGCAATACTATATAAAACTCACCTTATCTTAGAAAAACTAGACATATCTCCAGACTTAGACAACACTGAACTCATCCTCACTAAACTGAAACTTAACCCACATAAACACATCAGCATTACAGGATGCTACATCCCCCCAGGGAACAATATTACCATCACAGAAAAACTATTAGAATGGATGACCAACACCCTTCCCCAAGAAAACATCCTATTAGGCGACCTTAATATTGAATGGGATAACTGCTCCAGTCTAAACCCTATCTCCCATATCAACCTACATGGACTAACCCAACTAATAACTTCCCCCACCAGAACAGACAAAAGAACCAAACATCAATTTATACTAGACTGCATATTAGTATATCATCCTTCCCATATATCTCATGCTGGCTGCCTGCCAGATGCCCTCAGCGACCACCTAGCTACATTTCTAATAAGAAGCAAAACTCCCCAACTGACCCAAGAAACTGTCAGGGAATGTAGGAATAGAAAAAAAAACTTCAACCAACTCAACTTCAATAATGACCTAAAACTATGTAACTGGACCCCCTAAAAACTTTGGACCCTGATGAAGCAGTACTATACTTCAATACTACCTTCATTAACATACTTAACCACCATGTCCCTCCTAGAACTACAAAAATCAGAACTAAACATGCACCTTGGCTAACTTTAAATTACTCCTAGATAGGAACATAGCATGGACAAACTATCATAAAAGCAAATCCCAAATAGACAAACAAACATATCGTCAGTTACATAAAGTCAAACAAATAGACAAAATCTCCTACTACCAAAATATGCAGAATAAATATATTAACAACCCAAAAAGTTCTGGACTGCTGTCAACACTGTACTGCAACCAGGGAAAACAACCACCCCCACCCCCAAAATAGTGAACAACCATGACACTCAGCTCAACAAATTATTCACAGAAACTATCCAAAACCTAGCCAACAACCAACTAAGCCCCAACAACCCATCCCCAACTAAAACATCCTCTTCACCCAAAACAAATCTCAGTTACCCCATATTCACCTTCATCCCAGTGCCAACCAAAATCATACAAAAATTACTCCTAAAACTTAGGCCAGCCTCTACAGCTGCCGATAATATATCTTCAGAATATCTGCAACTAGCAGCTGAAGCAATAGCCTACCCTGTCTTCATATTAATAAACAGATCTATCTCATAGTGCAAAGTACCCCATCTTTGGAAAAGATCACATATTACACTACTGCACAAAGGGGGTACCTCTGTAAAACTTAGTAACTATTGACCCATAGCTACTGATTTGACTGGTCCTGTTTACAAGATATACATACAGGAGATAATGACAATCATTTTTATAAATCTTTAGTTGCTCAAATTGACAAGGAAAAACAATGTGGTGCCCAGCCAACAGCAATGGATGTTTATATCGAACAGTACATTAGGTCAGCAGAGTGATGTGAAAAGTTTTTTAAACAGGCAGAAAACATGCAGTGGAACATATGGGATGGGCAGGAATAAGACAAACCCCAAAAAACAGATGGGTGAAAAAAAAGGTGCACTCACAAGAAATATGCACAGGACTGCCTACAAATGCTTGTTATTCCAGTCAACACAGCAATGTTTTAATATGTCTTTATGTATTCTGAAAGCCAGTCAAAGATGAGTTTTAAATTTGGATTGTCTCGAATGTCTCTCTAGCTTGTCTTGATGACATCAGTGAAGAGTGTTGTTGAAGCTGTGTGAATTCACCTGCAAACTAAATATAAAATACTACTTTTAAGAATACTTCTCCTAACATCAGTACAATCATGAAGTTTTCTTAGGTTCATAGGTTCATACTAGGCTATCTGCCCTAGGGCATTTATAAGCCTAGCCAGAGTGTGTTTGGCTTTCGCCACCCATTTTAAATTAATTTTGCTATGCCCTTTTTCGAGGTTAGTATACTGTGCCTCTGTCTAACAGTGACACAGAAGTGATACTCAGGGTAAATCTACTATCTCCCATCCACTCATCAAGATTCCTCTTGAAGAGAGTCAATGAGGGACTCTGCCTAACCTGGACTG
Source organism: Protopterus annectens (assembly GCF_019279795.1). Taxonomy (NCBI): domain Eukaryota; kingdom Metazoa; phylum Chordata; order Ceratodontiformes; family Protopteridae; genus Protopterus; species Protopterus annectens. Next base: position 14,976,144 of record NC_056726.1, read on the forward strand.
GGTTTTATTCCAGAGTGAAGAGAGCCTCTGGGTTATGAATCTGTCCCTCCAGCATGTCCTATTTATTTCAGTGCTGAGGTTCAAGTCTCTCGAGCACGTAGCTCGATGAGATTTGGATTTTCTGAGGTGCAGCATGTCCATTAATTCCGGGTTGGACATGGCTTTATACGTCAGGCACAGATCGCCTCTGAGCAGGCGGTATGCCACTGAGTAGAGCTGGAGTTTCTTTAACCGGGCAGCATATGGCATCTGTTTGAGCCCTTTGATCCTCTTGGTGAGGTACTTTTGGGGTCTTTCCAGTTGCTGCAGGTGTCTAGTAAGGTACATCCCAAAAGGGGCATTGTACTCAATTATGAGCCTGATGAGGGATGAGTAAAGAGGCACAATGACCTCCCCTGATCTAGATGTGAATCCCTTCATGATTAGGTGGGCTATATAAAATGTTTATCTAACCACTTTGGCCAAGTGGTTGTCAAATGAGAGATTGCTATCAACTTGGGTTCCCAGGTCCCTAATTACTTTTTCTGTACTTAATGGATTACCACCTATGTGGTAATTTGTGGGCACTTTGGCAAAAACAAAGTGGATGACTATACACTTTTTGGCGTTTAGCTTGAGGCCATGGCTCTGGCACCAGTTGTCTGTTTCTATGAGGCCCTTTTGGAGGATGCTTGTGTCAGCTGGAGAGTCTATTATGGCGCCCAGTTTGCAGTCATCTGCGAACTTGGTCAGCCATAGTCCTTCCATGTTAGCCTGTACCTCCGAGAAATATATACCAAACAAAAGAGGTCCCAGGACTGAAACTTGTGGGATGCCACTTGTAACTGGTTTGGAGTCTGACATGGCTCCAGCAATTCTAACCATGTGGGTTCTGTCCTTGAGCCAGTTTGCAACCCATCTAGTGACATAGGGGTTTATATTTAAGCCGGTGAGCTTATCTATAATGCCTGAGTGGGGTATTGTATCGAAGGCTTTTGCAAGGTCCAGGTAGGCTGTGTGGACCACCTTCCTCTCATCAGTGGCCTTGGTGACTGTTTCAAAGAAATCAACCAGGTTTAAGAGGCAGGATCTGCCCTTAACAAAGCAGAACTGGGTAGGATCCAGTGTCTGTAGGTCCCCAATATCTTTATTTATGAGGTCCATGATGATCCTTTCCATAGCTTTGCAGACCAAGCTAGTCAAGCTTATGGGGCGATAGTTTCCAGGATCCGTTGAGGCACCACCTTTGTGGAGAGGTACCACTGTTGCTGTACACCACTCTTTGGGTACATATCCTGTAGTAAGGCTGAGATTGAACAGTAGTTTTATGTTTGGGTTTAGTTCTTCTTGGAGTTCATGTAGGACACAGCCCAGGACACCGTCTGGTCCCTTTGATGCTGTGTTTTTTGCTTTGGAGAGGGCAGCTCTTACCTGAGCATCTGAGATGTCAGGGGGGCAGCACTCTGCTGGGATAGATATTTGCCCTTTTGGTGCGGAAGGGGGGGAGAAGTTTGTGCTGAACCTGTCAGCTAGGATGTTGGCAATGTCTGTGGGTTCGGTGTATTTTTTCTCATTTTGGACTAATTCTGAGCATATCTGGGAATTCCCACCCAGGTTCCTAACATAACTAAAGAAAGCCATGTGATTATCCTTAGTGTCCTGTGCAATTTTTCTCTCGAAGCTGGCCTTAGACGATTTTATCAGTGCCCATAGTTTTTTGCTAATACTGATCAGAGATGCCTTCCCTTTTTGGGATTTTGCTCTATCATGTAGTAGCTTCCTCCTTCTATTGTATAGTTTGTTTATGGCTGGGGTACACCAGACAGGACGCCTAACTTTGGAGGATTGGATCTTGGTTTTATTTGGGATTGCATGATCGATACATTCCTGAAGGTGTTCATAGAATGCGTTTATAAAGGATTCTGCGGTCTGGGCCGTCTTTTCCACAGGCCCGGGGGCTTTGAAGGATTCCACCTCGATTTTGAGGAGTGTGAAATTTGCTTTAGAGAAGTTTTTCACTGTGGTTTTCTGGGCAGGGGCTGGGGTCAGGATGTGAATATCTAGTGAGATTAGTTTATGGTCTGATTGTACCAGTGAGGGATACACTTCTGGTCTGGAGCATAAAGTCCCCATGTTGGTGATGATCAGGTCCAGTATGTTTTCCCCTCTTGTGGGAGTGGCAACAAGTTGTTCCATAGCATTTGAGTTTATAAATTCTAGGAACCTTCAGGCTAGGGTGTTGGAGCTAGAGTAATGCTCCCAGTCTATGTTAGGGTAGTTGAAGTCGCCCAATATAATGGTGTTTGGAGAGACCTTCATCTTTTCCAGTGTTCTCAGGAAGGCCGAGTGGGGTTCCTGGGTTTGGGAGGGTGGTCTGTAGCAGGCTATAAACTGGAAGGCAGTTTTACCCACTGTTAGTTGCACATGGATAGTCTCTGATGCTTCGTGCTGTGCCACCAACCTGGAGGTGTGGGTATCTTTGACTAATATTGATACTCCCCCCTCCTTTTGTGGTTCAGTCCAAGTTTTGGGGCCGAAAAACATGGTATGAGGTATAACCTGGTAGTGCTGGGGTGCTCTCGGGAGCCTTGAACCAGGTTTCTGTTACTGCACAGATATCGATGTTCTCCATGCTAAGGAGAGTTTCGAGTGTGTGCATCTTGAGGTTTAGACTTCTGGCATTGAGTAGCATTACTCTTAGTTTTTTATCCCTTGTGATACTTATGGAGGTGGGTTTGTCTTTTGAGCCTTGCCTAAAAAGGCACTATGGGGTGGCAAGAGCCTTTGCCAATATCCGAAGCCCAGGGGTGACAGGTGCAAGCCATCCCTAGCGAAGCATCGTGGCTTGTCGAGCATGTCATCCCAGGCAGACAGGCATTGGATCCCCTTTGAATGACACCAATACTTAAGCCAATTGTTGAAATTGATCATCTTGTCTTCATATTGTGGCATCACTCTTGGTGAGGGTAAGATGCTACTCAAGGTCAGGGTCATACCGGCCTGGGCTACATGCTCAGAGAGCTCCTCTATGTCTCTTTTCATGTAGTCCAGGGAGGTATGTCTCAGGTCATTCACACCAGCATGGACAATGACTGAGTCATATTTGTACTTGCCTTGGAGTGACCTGAGTGCTTGTGTTATGTGGCGGATCCTAGCGCCCGAAAGGCAGCTCACCATGACCTTCTCCTTGTTCAGCCTGGTGAGCGGGACGTCAGTGTGCCTGACGATAGAGTCACCTATTACAAGTGTATCAGGTGTGTTGTTTAGCCTTAAGGGCTGTGACTGTTCGGCACACTGGCTTTGTGAGCTATGTGTTCCACGTGTTTTGTTTTGGGGTAGCGGTTGCTTGGGTGTCTGCTTTGGAGGTCTCTGCTGCTTAGGTAGATTTTTATTTACAGCCTCTGAGTATGTTTTTGTGTGTTTATGTGTTTGGTTTGCCGTTGTGGTAGGTCTATGTGAGACTAGAATTGTAGTGAGTGTGGTTTCCTTCTCCTCCTGACTGGTTACGCCAGTACTAAGTTGAGAGAGCTTAGCCTCCAGTTTGACTATATGGTTGCATCTCTCACATGTGTTGGAATTTGTTGGGAGGAATGTGTACATGAGGCAGTTGTAACATTGTCTCAAGATTCCCAGATTCACCAGCTGGACCGGAGAGGAGATTGACAACTGACCTTTGGACATGCTAGAATAGTATTGGGAATTCCTTTATAATTGAAAAAAGGGCCAATGGGGAACAAAGTACTCAAGGGGAGTTTGTGAGGGTGTAGTGCTTTTAATTTTTTAGTGCTGACTTATATAATTGCTTTAGTGAGCAAGTGCCAGGCTTTAGAGTGGGAATAGGGTGTTTATTATGAGAACTAGATCAGTTCTAAGGGAAAAAGTGAAGAGCAGACTTTGTGGAGCCGAGAATGGTTTAAACCCAATTAAGCAGCGCTGCGCTATGCGCAAAATCGTGCAAAGCCGGGCTAAAGCGGGTTTTATACAGGGCGACTTGAAAGAGCTAGAAATCGGCCCAAAACGGCCAATAGACTACCAGATTCTTGTGCTGGGAACACTCCTCCAGGGATAGATAGGCTGCTCCAAGCTCCCCACTGCCACTGGTGAACAAAGAAGCCTCCCTTTATCCAAGAAAGGAAATGGGCAACACAGGAACTTTCCAAACGTCCAGAATACAGCAAAGCCTGTATTTGGACTACTCTAGGTCAGGAAAGATGGGACACAAGGATATATATATATATTTTGTTTTTGCAAAAAACAGACTACGAGATTCTTGTGGTGGGAACACTCCTCCAGGGATAGAAAGGCTTCTCCAAGCTCCCTACTGCCACTGGTGAACAAAGAAGCCTTCCTTTATCCAAGAAAGGAAATGGGCAACACACACACTTTTGTCTTTATTCCATGTACGAGTAACGCGAATTGTGTGGAAGTATAGCTTACGGCATTTTATTCTACGTTACACAGTTGGTATCATCACAGTGTTATTCCTGGCCAAAGACAAGCCTCATCTGTTTTAACAAAAATAAATATATTATAATGAGAAAAGCTCACAACGGTGGAGAGGTTGTGTTGCCTGACACTATTAAATATGATTTCTGACAATACCTTAAAAACTGTGATTTGGTAGAATAGTGTAAACATGTAGAAACCACCATTAATTTGTTTGGATGGGTATTAAGTTTGAGGAAAGGGATAATTAATGCCAAGGTCAGCCCATCCTATTATTCTTGTAACATAAAACCTACCAAAAGAATACAGGCTCTTCCAGACACCACTAGTCCACCACAATGCAGCCATAATGTGGGTTATCATAGTTGGTTAGCGTAGATGCTGGTTTTCCTGATGACATGTTGCATATGTTGCAATTATTATTTTACGAAAAATATATCTTATATAGGAAATGCTTATGAACTTTTAACATTAAAAACAGTTACATACACAGTAATAGGTCACTATTGATGTTAACCAATTATACATATCTATTTCTCACAAACTAGATTTGAATTTTTAAGGGCTCATTTTATACAGACTTCCCTGTCACATATATGATTTAACAACAAAAGGATTGAAGTTATGAAGCTTGTTTTAACTAAAAAAAATTATATAATAATACCTCTGTCAAAAATTATAGGAACTACAAGGATGCAACCAGGTATGCATGTTTGTTTATGTCCTACTTAGAGCAGCAGTTAGTTATTTTAGATACCTTTTACACCAATATCACTTTGATTTATAAACATTTTACAGATGCATAGTTTTATCGAGTTTTACTTAATATAAGTAATGCTAATGGGAGGAGAAAGAGAAGTATAGAAATATGACTACAAAGTGAAAGTTTGCTGACACAAACGCTGCAAAATTCTTACCTTTGATAACCAGTTCATTGGTAGCACTTAAGAATTACAATGTAAAAATGAAAATTCCTCCCCTAAAGGGAGAGATAAAATTTTAACATGGGGACAAACCTCTCCACAGAAAATTGTACCCACTCTACCCTCCCAGTGCTGGCTGGAAAAAATGAAAATTGCAAAGACCAGAAACATTTCCTGAAAATAGTTTCTTAGTGCTGAGAGATAGTTTTCAAAATGCAACTGATGAGGTCATTTGTTGCACTTATCCTTACAAACTAGAATTTAACAATATGTTCAACACTGTCATCAATGAGCCATCAACACCTGGATATTTTTTGTATGTTTATATTATTTTTGACACTTACTGGCTTGACCATCTAGCATCCTTAACATTCTACCGATCCATTCATTCATTCTCTTATGCTGCTCTGGCAGTAGCAGCTAACATCGCCCTGTGGGGTGGTTTTCCATTTCCATTGGGGAATACATTATCAGTAAACCATTCCTTTATGTAGGTGGTAGAGGGGAGAGTCAAGTATCAATGCATAGTCAACCACAGATGCCACTTTTTTTTTTTTTTTGAGTGCTTCCACTATTTTACCCCCCCCCCCCCCCCGGGCAATGAAAAATTATACAATGCTGTTACAACATTTCCATTGTAAACATACTCTTCTGCACACCTGATATGCACATCTAGAATGTGAACAGTTTTTGGCTGGACTTATGCTCCTAACTCCAACTTTCTGCTGGGTAAAAACAGATCCCTCAATTACAGTAAGCACTCATAAGAGACAGAATAAAAAAAATGTACATGCCACATCTAGTGATCAGTGTCCATTTCACCACATTTTAAGTCTCTATTCACTATTTTGACTCTTCAAAAGTGTTTTGCCTTTTCCCATGACTGAGTGACAGTAGAGGAATTGGGAAGGAAAGCTTCCCTACATGGGAGTGCAGGGTTAATTGGTTTAAGTGGAGTTGTGTAGTCGATATTTGTAATCATCCACTTAAGCCTATGGAGAGTTGTGAGTTCATTACTCATTGGGGAAGTGAAGCTTTACTCCATAAAATCTCTCAGGAAACACTCCAGTACAAGCCAATTCAAATGTTCCTAATTTTAAAACAGTCATCCTGCAGTCTATTTCATTATTCAAATTAGTGGTGGTAATTTCTTCAAGGAGGACATTTCCCTGGTGGATACAGAACTGTGCCACGTCTGGTGGTAGCTTACTTTCTTTAACATCTAGCCATCTTACATACACAGCTGATTAGTCTATCCAGTTAGATTCCTTCCACAATGTCTCACTTATGATACCCAAGTTGCAGCACTTTTTTGTAACTCATATCAAAGCAGAGGGGCATTTTACTATTAAGCCTTGTATAAATGGTTAATAAGAAATTAGCCTGATTGCAAAATTACCTGCACTACTTTTGCATTGTGTTTAAAAAAACAGGCTTGATTAATAGTATCTTCATGTAACTCTTTGTTAATATTTTCCACCCTGCCATGGTGAGGTGCAGTGTATCCTATGCCAAATAATGCTGCTTTTTACTTAAGGTGCAGATATGGGTAAGGAATCCTATTTATGATGTTACATACCTGAGTAATATGTGGCTCAGCATTAAGGATTTTCTTGTGCATATTATTATAAGTGGCTGTCTTTTATACTATACTATACTGAAGAACTGTACTTAATGCTTTCATCCATAAGAGTGCTGAGAATAGCTACTAACTTTCCAATTGCTTGTAAGTAATTCACATTTATCAGATTATTTATACCAACAATCCCTTATTTTTAAATTTGCAGTTGGGCAGCACAGAGGTACACTGATTATCTTTGCCCCCTTACAGCTCTTGGGAACCTCAGGTTCATTTTCTACCTGGGTGCTCTCTGTGTGCAGTCCTCATGTCCTCTCTTTGTCCAGGTAGGCTTTCAATAAATGCTGCCGTTCCTTCAACCCAAAGCATACTTATATGTTCCTGATTTTGTAGAACATTGTTGATTTTGCCTGATCTTTTTGCCCTCTCCTTTATAAAATGTTAGATTTTCTGGTAAATCACTGAGGATTACAGTCAGTCTCAGATTCAGACTACAGAGTTTCATGCTTCTTATTGGTCAGAAAATGCATGCTGATGTAGAGCTCTGTTGTTCTATTAAGTACTTAAGTGAATTTGAGTAATCACTAAAAAATTGGCCCTGATTTTGGGCCTTTGTCCATCCATTATTTTGGCTTTGTTCCAGATTCTCGGGCAAAAAAGTTGCAAACTACAGTCCAAGGACATGCACGTAAGTAAAAGTAATGGAATCTGAACTGCCTGTTGTGGGGTGTGTGCGTGTCTTAGCATCCTAAAATAGACTAGTCTACACCTTATACTCACTATTTCCCAGGATAAAATCTATCCCTCTTGCTGTCCTGAGGAGGAGAACATAGATATTAGAAAATGAATGAAATTGATCAGTCCCAGTGATGATGATTCCAACGTGCCTGTAACAGGATTAACCACAGTTTGCTTCATTTACACATGACTCCTGTTCAGATTATACACTGTTAGCACACCTCTCAACCTCTTAGGGCAAGAAATCTGGACAATGCTGAAAAAAGTCGGTAGATAAAGGCTCAAAAACAGGGACAGATTTTTAAATATTGCTCTTTTAAACCTAGAAAGTTGCTTGAATAACCAGTTTTGCATTAACATACATTTTCTGATTGATACAAGTCAGAAACTCAAATGTCTGTCATTATTTTTTTTTACTTCAATCCCCAATGATTTGGCAGAAAAACACAAATTTTATGAAGCAAAGACCAAAATATGAGACAAAAACTCAGACAATCTGCGAAAATCTGGACAGTTTTGAGGTACGACTGTTAGAGCTCAGCATTTATGGCTTTTCAAATATTCAGAATACATACCAATGCAAATTCAACATACAGTGGATATAAAAAGTGTACACACCCCTGTTAAAATGCCAGGTTTTTGTGATATAAAAAAATGAGACCGCAATAAACCATTTCAAATTTTTTCCACCTTTAATGTGACCTATACCCTGTACAATTCAATTGAAAAACAAACAAATCTGTTAGGGAAAAAATATAAAAATAAAAAACATACAATAAGCTGGTTGCATAAGTGTGCATACCCTTAAACTAGTACTTTGTTGTATGTGCGCACCTTAAACTAATACTTTGTTGGAGCACCTTTTGATTTAATTACAGCATTCAGTCTTCTTGGGTACACACCTGCCATCAATTAAAGAGACTCTGATTAACCCCAAATAAAGTTCAGCTGTCCTAGTAGGATTTTCCTGACTTTTACTCAGTTGCCTGCTACAGCAAAAGCCATGGTTCGCAGAGAGCTTACAAAACATCAAAGAGATCTCATTGTTGAATGGCATCAGTCAGGAGAAGGGTACAAAAATATTTGCACAGCATTGGATATACCATGGACAAGGGAGCCCACAGGATTTTTTGCAGGGGGGTGCAAGCCCGGAGCACCGCCCCCCCACCTTCCCACCTTCCCCCCCCACCCCCACCCCCAACCCACACACACACGCACACATTCACACATCCCATTTCTTGGCTATTTCTCCCTTACCATTTAAACCTAACAAAAACCATAATGTTGCATACTGTTTTATGCATTACTTCTACAATGACTACAGATACTTGGTTTTAATATTCAACTTTTATTTTTAATTTTTCAACCTTTAGGGCCCAAATAGTAGCTCAGTTATTTTATAGCACAAACACTGATTTACAATTGCTAAACTTAAACAAAGCAAACAAAAGCAATATTCTTACAACTTAAACTACTTACTTCTAAAACTTCTCTACCTATTACACATGAATGCAACTGGATTTAAGCATGCAAACAAACAGCAAATAAATCTTCAAAGTGGTGGCCCTTTTAGTTTACATTTGGACTGTTTTCAAATCATGGGCCCCATGCATAATTTCCAGAACCATGCGTAACTGCTTTGATTCACCTTAATGATTATATTATATTATATAATATAATAATATATACATATCTTATTTAATCCACTTATAGTAATTTGTTTTTTTTTTTACAATTATTTTTTTTTTAACATAATAAAAAAAAAAAAACAAATACACCAATGACAAATTGCCCAATTCAGAACATTTCAATATAATACAATCTAAAAAAAGGCCACTACATGCACAATCTCTGCAGTCATAAAATATCTCTGAGTAATGCAAAAGTAAATCATCTGAATAAGTTAAAAGAATAATGAAACTAATAAAGAGGTTGGTGCTTTGCTGCACTTTTTGCTTTTATATTTCAGCTGACTTCATTGCCTATTACTGCCCTAAAAACTACTAAACCTAAACAATAAATTGCTAATGTTACATTTAAAAAATGCTAAGTTAATAGATTGCAGCAGAAATATGGCAGCATACACACAGGGCATCATAGTTCCTGCATCATACTCAGATCAAGACTACTCTGGACTGCAGCACTCCACTAAAAATACAAACTACATAATGGTAGTAAACAAACCCCCTACCCTGCATATACATCAAGATGCAAGTATGCTACCCAAGACCAAGACTAAACACATTGCTGACAAACAGCATGTGAACAACAAAACAGTTGCACATTTTTAAGCAGACTTAGCATAAACAACAGTCAACAACAACTCTTCCCTTGGAAGCTTAGTATTTTCTTTAAATGAAAAATAATGTCAAAAAAAAACTGCTAATAAATCATTTCACTCTCACACACGACTATTACTCAAACACTTAGTGCAAATCTGCAAGAAAAAGCCTAAAAAAGAAAAATTAATGGGATTAAATATGGCTCATGCATAAAAATTGAGTGTTTAAACTTTACCCAAACATTCTACTTATATGCTATATTGTGATTGTGATGATATTGAAACGATCATGCCCATGCTCTAATGGGTTTGGTTTGGAATTGGCTTGAATTGGTCTAAAAAAAAGCCAAAAAAATGATGGGGCATAGAATAAGATATAGATGAAACATGTGCATATATCCCATGTTGTCTCTAATATAAGAAAGATTTAAAGAATCACACAGGTTTTAGTCTAGCCTTGTTATTTTGGTTTTTTGGTTTTACTAACTGTTTGTGTGTGTGTAATCATCAACTGGTTTAATAATGTAAACAAAAGCGGAAACGTCAGAATGGAAATAACAAAGAATAGTAAATAAAAAAAGAAAAAGAAATAAAAAAATAATAAAAAAAAGAAAAAATATAAAGGTAAAAAAGACAAATATGCTATGCTTACATACTACACTAGACATATTGAATAATGCATTACAATTTTATTTTGAAAAAAAAAAAAATTTTTTTTTTTTTTTTTTTTGACAATCACCACCACAAAAAAATGCAATCACAAAAAAAAATCAAAAAATCAAAAAAAAAATACTTTTTTTTGAAAAAGAAAAGATGACCCCACCTCTTGCTGAGACATCACACAGCCCAGCCTCCTCCTTTCTTTATAAAGTCATTCTTTATGACTCTTCCTTGAGTTCATTTGAAAGTCAAATCACCTCACCTCATCAAAGTTTTTTACTTCCTGGTTAACATACCCAGGCTGGTGCCAAGGTACTTTATTACCTTCAACTAAACATAAGTAATAAAAATAAGAACCCATAACTTTATATTACTGCTCAGAGGAAAAACACTTCTTAACTTTAATGCCTTCTCCCACTAGGTGCCCTAGCCTGGTGCACTACGACTAGACACCACTGACTCAACTACACCTTCCTTAACCATGCGCCCCAGCTACCATGCCCACAAGGCCTTGGAACATGAAGCCCCTTAGTCTCAGAATTAAGAACTTCCTCTGAGTACAGAAGCACCCTCTCTGATAGCACTGTGCCCCACCTGTATGGTCCACCCCACCTTAACCCATCCTCCTCAAGGGCAGTGAGTCATGATTCATCTTCAATAGGAGAACACATTAGTTAGGTGGGCCATTAAACAGTTAATACAGGTCTTACCAGCTGACTTGATCATGCTAAACCTGGCTAGAAGGCACTTATATGGATTCAGTGACCACCATTCCTTAGATGAGAGGTCCTGGACACTTTCATGTTAGACATGGTAGGTTCAGATGATTTTTAAATGATCAAACAGTTAAAGGCAGTGCAGTACCTGTTGAAATGATTATACATCAAAATGATCCAGAGTGATGGAGTGGTTGTTCTTTATAGTACTACACACACACATTGCTGTTAGTTTTAGAGCAAGTTGTTTCTTTATGTGTAAAATAATCAAATAACTCTACTGCTAGGCATTCACTGTAATTTGAATAAAACTTGATAAAATTCTTTTTGTGATTCGCACAGTTACAAATTCTGATTTATTTCATTTTATAGGGGCATTATGTATGACATGTTACATCTAAAATTTATAGCAGAGCAGCCCAACAAATGAAAAAGTAATCAGAGAGGTAAAGTTTATTCATCATTATTAAGAATTACAAAATATGAATTAATTAGTACATCAAGCTTGCACATCCCATGATACATACTCTATATATTATATATCATTCATACAACTAAATATAGAAAGAGAACAGAGATCAATAAGAGGTCAAGAGTTAGTGGGGAGTGCGCAGTTACAGGGGTGGTTTTTGGTGTGAGGGGTTGTAGGGCAGGGAGGGTATGTCTTTACCACTGTTCTGAATTGCCTGTATTTGTGATGTGTGACACTAACTCACTGACATGGCATTATTATATTGGCTCACTCACAGATGCACTCTAGGATCTATATCTGTCCTCACAACTTAAGTTCTCACAAATGGACTACATTTAAAACACTTTCCTTCAGTTTACAACAATGTAAATTTATGCAATGTACTGTTAATGCAGGAGGCATATCCTCAAAATTATTTCAACTTTCCTTACTTTTATTATTCAACTTTTTTTGGACACTAAAATACAGGGAATTTTTAATTTAAAATCCACCTTTGCTAGTCACCAATGAAAAGTAAAACAAACAAAGAATAACATTAATATAAAAAAACCTAAACAGCCATGAAACTATAACAAATGAAATAATAACTATAAGGAAGCAGATACTGCAATCATTGAACAAACTAGCATCAGCAACACAAAATCATGAAACCCAAACTCACATACAGATGACTTTCAATAATGAAATTGCATTAAACAAACAATCAACACATGCACACAAACACACACACACACACAACTTTTTCTTGCTTGCTCCTCTTTTTTTTCCTCATCTTTAATTTTCTAGTGCATCTCTGTTTTGCTTGACTTTAACAACACACATTTTCACAAAATTCAACAACTTTAGCTACATGTCTGAAGCTTTTAATGTTTGAAGCAGCGATTTTGTTTTAACTTAGTAAAACTTTAGCTATAAACAACAGCACACAGAAAATCAAAGCCAGATAATGCACAGTAAAATCAAATCAACACCACCAGGGACCATGGAACACAGTGAAGACTGTCATCAAAAAGTGGAGAAAATATGGGACAACAGTGACATTGCAAAGAACTGGACGTCCCTCCAAAATTGATGAAAAGACAAGATGAAAACTGGTCAGGGAGGCTGCCAAGAGACCTACAGCAACACTGAAGGAGTTGCAGGAATTTCTGGCAAGTACTGGTTGTGTACTACATGTGACAACAATCTCTCGTATTCTCTATATGTCTGGAGTATGGGGTAGGGTTGCAAGACGTAAGCATTTTCTTACACAGGAAAAACATCCAGGCCCGGCTAAAATTTGCAAAACAATACATCAAGTCTCCCAAAAGCATGTGAGAAAATGTGTTATGGTCTGATGAGACCAAGTTGAACTTTTTGGCCACAATTCCAAAAGGTACGTTTGGTGCAAAAACAGCACTTCGCATCACCAAAAGAACACCATCCCCATAGTGAAGCATGGTGGTGGCAGTATCATGCTTTGGAGTTGCTTTTCTTCAGCTGGAACTGGGGCTTTCATCAAATTGGAGGAAATTATGAACAGTTCCAAATACCAGTCACTTTTGGCCCAAAACCTTCAGGCATCTGCTAGAAAGCTGAAGATGAAGTGGAATTTCACCTTTCAGCACAACAATAACCCCAAGCATACATCCATATCAACAAAAGAATGGCTTCACCGGAAGAAAATTAAAGTTTTGGAATGGCCCAGCCAGAGCCCAGACCTAAATCCAATAAAAAATCTGTGGGGTGACCTGAAGAGGGCTGTGCACAAGAGATGCCCTTACAATCTAACAGATTTGTAGTGCTTTTGCAAGGAAGAGTGGGCAAATATTGCCAAGTCAAGATGTGCCATGCTGATAGACTCCTACCCAAGAAGACTGAATGTTGCAATTAAATCAAAAGGTGCTTCAACAAAGCATTAGTTTAAGGGTGTGCACACTTATGCAACCAGCTTATTGTACTTTTTTATTTTTTCCCCTAACAGATTTGTTTGTTTTTCAATTAAATTGTACAGGTTATAGGTGGAACATTTTTGAAATGATTTATTGTGGTCTCGTTTTTTATATTACAAAAACCTGGCATTTTAACAGGGGTGTGTACACTTTTTATATCCACTGTAGTTCTGCAAGTTGCTTCTCATGCTTGAGCAATTAGAAACACATTCCAAGAATCAGTCTTCCTTAGCTAACAGTGTCTGCTAAATGCTATCATTATTCCACAGATCACTCTATCTCCAAAGTTGTTTTTCATAATTACAGTTCTGAACAAACCTCATCAGCTCCCTGACATATTCTGTGACAGTCTCATTACCATACTTACTGTAGAATAACACTGCAATGTCACAATCTGCTGTGGAATAAAAATATGTTAAATCAGCTCTTTAAATGTTTTAATGTTCTACTTTTCTGGATTTGGTAGATTTCTTGTTAAATTATAACTTGGTGCTCCAAAATACTAGATAAACTTGAATTCTTTTTCCTGATGCTTCCATTCTATCAGTATTAAGAATAACATGATCATAACATTTCTTCCAGCTCTGAATCTGAGACTTAAGGGGGGGTAGAAGCTCCAGACATTCTAGACATTTTTCCAGTTTCTTCACAGCTCTTTGTTTCACATGCTTTATCAATATATGTTATAACTAATGTTGTAAGTCCCAGAAGTTAATGGTACCCCAGAATTAAGTAAAATGTAAGATTCTTTATTCCAGGCTAACCAAAGAATATGCACAGTTCAGATTGTTCTGGGCAAGGTATAAAAACACGAAAGAAGCAACACTATCACATACAGTTCCACATAATTACATATAAAACATTAAAAGTGTGAAAGAATGTGCAAAAGAGTTAGTTGTTTAAACATTTCTTCCCAGTCCAGAAAAGGTCATATATACTACATAATGCATTTCCTTTACCTACACATGTGACTGTTAATAACATGTAATGCGGGATCTAGTCGGTGATGCTTGTTCCAGGGGCTAGGCTTGTCTGAGGGGCTATGTCATTTACAAAGGTAAACAACAGGCTAGGTCTTACTGTACCCCACTGCATGACCCTCCCTTCAGTACTTCCTTGTCATGCAAGGTGACATTACAGCTGCATATGTAAAGCTGTACTGGCTGCCTGCATTAGATTTGTGATCTGATTGGCTTATCAGATGGTGGCAGGCATGGGGAGTGAGTTAATGCATATATGCACTAGGTGTCTTTCTTATGAATTACGCATTCTGCTATTATATGGCTGACAACTCTAATGCTAACCCTCCATGCTGTTGCATAGTCTGTCTCAACACCCTCACTTCTTTTGTGTATACCTCAGTTTGTCTACCAGGGGACAGCTGTTAAGCCAAATTCACTAAGCCTATTTGTAACTGTCATTTTACAGCTACCTGGTCAGACACCATCTGTGCTTGCTGATGTGCTTTCTGGGCAGTAGGTGATAGCAGCCTCACTGGGTCATGGCCCAGAAACATTTTTTGACTGGAACCCCTATCCATTAAAAAAAAAAATTAAATGAACTACATCAAGCTATAGTATAAACAAAATCTTCTCAGATTTGGGGGGGGGGGGTGAACAGTAAACTAAATGTTATCTTTTTTCTTAAATGACCACTATGGGCAATAACAGAAAAATAATAAGTTGTCAGTCAAATGAAATTTAGGTCAATTGGGTGTTGGCCAAATGGGTGTCAGTCAAATGAGTTTTAGGTCAAGTGAAGTAGACCCATACAGAATATATATACATAAAAGCAGGAATTTTGTTGGTTGCCAGATTAATTCAATCAGAGAGGTGTAAATAGAGATATATTAATCAGCATTATTGTACCACTATCAACAAGTGATGAAAAATAATAATAATGTAGAAAATATTATCAGTCAGCTGTAGCAAAGAGCACAGGAGTTTAGTTATCATATAAGGAGACGGAGGAAGTTAGGTTATTGAGCAGGTACATAGCCGGGAAGAGTTGAAATGATTTTTCAGTATTTGTTTGAAGGTGGTGTTGCTGCCTATGTTTCTTATAGAAGGTGGAAGTGAGTTCCATAGTTTGACGATGGAGAAGGAGTAGAAGAGTTGACCAGCAGGTAAGGTGGGCTTTTCTACTTTTAGAAGTAAATGATTTTCAGATCTTAGTTGCCTGCTGGGTTGGTATTGGGCAAGTAGTGTCAAGACAGCAGGACAGTCTGTGGGTTTGTCGATTATTTTGTGTGCTGTAGTTAGTTGGGTGAATGAGAGATGGTGGGGGAGTTCCAGCCAGCCTAACTATTTCAGTGCGTTACAGTGGTGGGATGAGAATTTGGCCTTGGTGGCAAATTTGGCTATTCTGTTGTAACACATTTCAAGTTTGGATTTTGCAGAACTTTGGATATTAGTGAGGAGAGGGGTGCCATAAAGGAGAGAGGGTAATAAAAATAGAGTTGCAAGGGTTTGTCTATCAGAGAGGCTAAGAAAGTGTTGGTGTCTGTAGAGCATACCGAACTTTTGGTGTGTTTTTATGATGTTATTGTTTATGTGTAGGTCAAAGTTAATGTTTTCATCTATAATAATGCCTAGTAGTTTAGTGTGTGGGACAACTTCTATAGTGGTATTGTCTTGGGCTTGTATAGTGAAAAGTATTTTTATCTAGGGGAGTGGTTTTCTTAGGGGTAAAAAGTACTAGTTTAGCTTTTTTAGGATTTATGGCAAGATGATTGTTAAACATCCAAGATTCAGTACAAGTGAGGGCATTCTGGCTGATTTGCTGGAGTTTAGAGCTGAGATTTGCAGTGCATGTTATTGTAGATTTGTCAGCATACTGGATTGTTGAGCATTGTGGGAGAGTGGAGTGAAAGTTGTTAATAAAGATGCTAAATAAGAGAAGACCAAGTATGGAGCCTTAGGGTACCCCCTGTGGAAGTACTGAGGAAGGGAGAGTAAGATTGTTGCCATTTGGTGGACTGCTGCCTATTGGAGATATAGCTATTAAACCACTGTAGGGTAGGTGGGGAAAAGTGGAGTGTGGATAGTTTAGATAGGAGGATGGTGTGAGAAATGGTATCAAAAGTTGTGGAGAGGTCTAGGAAAACAGAACCGATTATTTTGCCAGAATCCTGTACCCAGTTAACTGTATCAAGGAAGGAGAGGAGGACAGTCATGGTGCTGTGTCCTGCTCTGAAACCATGCTGAGTGGGCAATAGAATTTGGTTTTCATGCAGGTGTTTGAGGAGTTGGACATAGATGCATTTTTACAGTATTTTAGAGAGGGGTGAGAGAATTGCTATGGGCTGAAAGTTTGTGCTGTCTGTGTTGGTGCCACCTTTGTGTAAGGGGAGAATGTATACTTTTATCTGGACATCTGTGACTAGTGATTCTTTAATCAATCTGTTAATGAGTATGCTGATAGGATAAGCTATAGAGTTTGCACCTAGCTGCAGGAATTGTGGGGGTAGATTGTCAGGGACCAGAATACAGGATTTTAGCTTAAGTAAAAGTTTTTTTTATTGTGGGGGTGGGTATGGGGGAGACTTTTAGGTTGGAGTTGAGGGTAGGTTTGTTTTCTGGGATGATTTGGTCATCAGCTGGCTTGGTAGTGGTGGTGCTAACTGTAGGAAAGGTGGTGGTTAGGTTAGCTATGGTGTCAATGAAGCAGGAATTGAAGAGGGTGGCAAGTTCAGCAGGGGTTTTGTCTGGGTCGGGGGATATCAAATGTAATTGGAGCTGATTAAAATAAATGAAACACTGAAGGGGTATATAAACTCAAATAACAAAAGGTTGGAAAAAAGGGAGGAATCTTTAAAATGATATTCAGATGAGGTGATAAAACTACAAAAATCACAGGTCAAAATGAAAAAAATTCTGGCTGAATATGAAAGTGCTCAAGGTGAGATATTTCAAAAAATAATAGAATTAGTGGACAGAGCATGTAGGGAAAATCTGAGATTTTCTGCTATAGCAGAAAAGCTGGAAGGAATGGACTGTATTCTTCTTCTTCTTCTTTTGGCTTTTCCTGGTTAGAGGTCCCACAGCGGATCATCTGTCCACTCATGATTGGCAGTGGAGTTTTACGGTGTTGAGTTGCCAGCCCGGTGCCCAACCTTCCACAGAAGGCACACACACACACACACACACACACACACCTAGGGACAATTTAGAGTGTCCAATCCACCTACTGCATGCATGTCTTTGGGATGTGGGAGGAAACCTTAGCACCTGGAGGAAACCCACGTGAACACAGGGAGGACATGCAGACTCCGCACAAAAGGCACCCCAGCCGAGAATCGAACCAGTGAACCTCTTGCTGTGAGGCAGCAATGCTAACCACTGCACCACTGTGGCCGCCCAATATTAATTTTATAAAAGCACAAATAAGCAACTGGACTAGCATTCCACATCAGGAGTTATTAATTGAAAGGGCACATCGTGTGTATGCTGCAAACCTGGCCATGAGAAAACAACCTAGACCCTTAACAGTAAATATGCAATCCTACCAGCAGGAGGAGTTGATTCTGACAAAACTGTGTCACAAGAACAAAATAATAAAAGTGCTAGACAATAGTGTGTTTCTGGGAAATGATTATTCACTATACACCAGGCAGAAGAGGAGTACATTTATTCCACTAATCAGGGAATGTCGAGCAGTAGGAATGAGATTCAAGCTGCTATACCCATCTATTTTCAGAATATTCTTTCCTAGAGGGACAAAATAATTTTTTGATGCACAGCATGCCAAGGAGGAAATATACAAGTTTGTCCAACAAAAAGTGAGTTATGAAACAGAAGGAGATTCTTCTTGTCTTTCTGGTAATAAAAATCAGTGAGAGACTGTACCAGTGAAACCTTTTCCAATATTTCAACGGAAAATCCTTGAAAGACATAAAAAGCACAAGAGTTGACTAGAAGAACCAGGAGTACATTGTAAATGAAGCACATACTGGATTTGGGAGATGGAGATCAACAGGAATAAAACTAGCAACTCGGAAATTGACAAATAAATGTGGGATTACAAAGCATTAATTATATTTGTGAAACATGGCCAAACAAGAAAACCCGGAAATATTGGACTTTTATGACTTTGTTAAACTTGTATGGGACTCTAAAGCATATGCCCTACTTTGTGCCATTAATATTTGGAAGAGAAAGGAAACAGTTAACTGTAAGTGAAACAAAATTTTCTTCTTAATAGCAGTGTTTTTATATTGCATAATATAATCTGCATGCTATAAAGTAAAGTTTTCTCAGTAATTTTCAAGTGTAATGGGGATAATAAAGTAAACAAGTGCCCCTGTTTTTTTTCTTACTTTCCTTCTTTCTCCTTGTTCATTTTTTAGAAATGTAAGCACTGCAAAGAAGAAAAAAAAAAGAAAAGTCTGGTCAAAAGAGCAGGATACAAAAAAATGTATGTGCTTATTTTACTCTTGCATAGGGGAATGACTGGATTAAGGCCCTTGGCTTGATCTCATAAGAAGTTGTAAGAGAAAGCAAATAAATAAAAAGAACATTGTCTAACAAATGAACGAGTGCTGTGAGTGCTTGTTGACGCAACTCTGTAGCGGGTTCTCACATCTCCATGGAGACAATCTGATAAAGGGCAATAAAACAGAAGACTTATTCCAATGGCTTTCATTCAATGGCTAGGAGATAATGATTTCTGAAAGCATTCAAGTGTTTTCCTAATCTGGGAGAGTAATAAAGATAAGACAAAACAAAACAGCACTTAAGTTAACCCAACTCTGTGGCTGTCATTCTTGGACAATTGTTCAAATTATGGGAGTAAAACTTCAATATTTGAAGATGTACATAGTTTTGTGTATTAGTAATAAGTTAATAGGTTTTAGGGATGTATCTGGGGATGTATTTTTTTTTTTTTTTCAATAAAACAAAACAAAAGTTTTTTGTAGAAAATGGTAAAACAAATGCAACAAACAACACACACACACACAAAATATTTTTCTATAAAATCTTTAATGTAAATGATATATAAATAAAAAAAAACAAAAAGAGCATTAAAAATGCAGAAAAAAAGCAGAGTGCAAATAGCTATGCTACAAAAGACACAGAACTTATGAATCTTATAAAGAGAAAGCTATTCAGGATTCAGTGAAAGTGATGAATGGGAAAAAAGGAGAACAAAGCAAAAGATAGCAATTTAGCTCAATAGCTCCAAGAAGAGGATGTGAGATAAAAGATAATAATGGTAGATTTGTAATAGATTTAGTAGTAACTAAAACCACAAGCCAACCTAACTTAGTTTAGATTTGTAATACTAACACAGACTGGGAAGGGGAGGGAGATTATGTTATATGTATTTATATTCCGCCTTATAAACTACTATAATGGAGCTTAAAAAAAAAAAATCACAGGAGAAACAACTGTAGGGAATATTAATTATAGGTGGGGACTGAAATTTGATTTGAATGATGCAAAGAAGCAAGAGAGCATCAGGAATAAAGAAAAAAAGACAAAGAAGGACAGATTTTTTTAAAGAAATTTATGAAAATATTTGGAATGGAAGAGTTTGAGATTATTCCTCAAGATACAAAACTTGTCTAGACTAGACAGCACATACATTTCACAGGGTCACAGGCATTAATTGAAAGTTTTTTTTGATATTCCAATAACTGTTTCCAGATCATGTGGCAATAATAAATAAAAATAAAGGTAATAAAAATAAATAAAATTGAGGAGGGGAATTAAATAAAAATTAAATTAAAAATAAAGTGGAAATTAAAACAAAAGACAAAGAGTAAAATATATTTTAAATTTTAGAGAGGACAAATTAGAAGTTAAAGTACTGCAGAATAGGAATCTTACAGAGAGAAAAGAAGAGAGATTCTCTAAAGAATTGTAAAACAGAAAGACTTGCATTTGCAGAAGAATTAAATATGCCAAAGTAAAGAGGGTGATGAGAGGCAATTACTAACATGAGAGAGAGGAGAGGAGACAAAATGTTAAAAGAACCACCAACATTTTGGAAGAAAGCGGTGGTGGCTGTAATAAACAAAGAGGTAAAAAGACCCATTATATCAGCTTCATACAGGCCCTTTTCATCCTGAATAAAAAGAATGGCAAAGGTGATGCCAAAACTGACAGATATGGATCAATTGATGATCTAGACAGAAGCAGAATTTAAGAAAATGTCATTATTGTTGTTGTTGGTAGGTCTTGATGCAGAGAAAGCATTTGACAGAGTAAGCTGGGACTTTATGAAAGGACAGCGGGGCATTTGCATTCCCTGATAAAATTATAAAGTTGATTAGGAGGATATATGAGGGATTGGAGGTGAAGATTAAAGTGGGTAGGTTCCTCTCAGAAAATTGTGTTTAGAACAATTGGCAAAGAAAATAAGGGACTAAAAAAAGGATATATATGGTATGGCAGCAGTCAAGAAAATCTGAACAACATTAATGAAGCTAAAAGCAAAGGCAATAGCTGTAAATTATGTACACACACATGAATTGGTTCAGCAATATCCATATTTATGGGGACATGAGAAAATAAAGTACTTAGTGGTATGGATTAAAAAGGATTCTGGAGTAGCAGCTAAGTATATGTTAGAAGAGACTAAACAAAAAAGAATACAAAAATTGAGAAATTGGAAGCTCTGTTTTATGGACATGGTCAGCAAGATACAAACAGTTAAAATGACTTTATTCCTTTCAGTTTTATACACAGGTCAGACTTATTTTTATCAACCAGAGGAAAAGTTGTGGATAGCAATTCATACAGAGTTGAAGGATTTTATCAGTTGTCAGGAGTCAAGTGGGATATGTTGAGTCTTCCAGTAAAACAAGGCAGTCTGGAATTACCCAATTTTAAGGGGTATTTCAGACCTACACAATTAAGGTGCCTATATGTAGCACAAGCAGAAACCTATAATTCAAGTGGAAAGGAATGATGACAAAATAGGGGTGAAACTCAAGAAACAAGGAGAGCCTGGAATTTTGGATACAGATCCTTAAGGAAAATAACAATAACCATACATAATATTATATTCATAAAGCAGCAGAAAGTATTCTAAGAACCCAGCCAACATGGGAATGGAGAAAGGAGATTCTGCAGATAGGGATGACTGCAATGAGGAATACAAACAATAGGGAAGAAGGGGCTGGAATTAACTGGATAAAACTGGCAAAAGAACCAAGGCATTGGGAACACATAATTGCAGAGGGAAAGGTAAGAGAATGGGAAGAGGCCAAGAATTTATTTGGACTGTAGGCTAGATATTGCCTTCCCTATCAAGGACTGATATCAGAGTATAGGTAAAGAGAAAGAAATAGGGAGATCCTAAGTGAAAGACCAGCACTAGTAGAGATTTTAGCAGAATCTAGAACAGAGGCTGCTGTTAAAATGAATAATTAGTAGAGCATATAAGACTTTAGATAATAACTATATCAATCAGAGGAGGTTAGAGAGGATTAGGAAGATAAACTGGATAAGCAAGTCACAACGAAACAATGGGAGATATATGTACGCCTCTCAAATATGCAACAACGTCTAGAAGATTCAGGATCTTTGGTTGGAAGTGTTTACATGGGAATTTTTGTACCCCAAGTAGATTCCAAATAATTTTTCCTCAGGTAGATAGCGAATGTTGAAGGTGTGATGGGGAAGAAAAAGGTAATTGGGAATATATTTTCTGGAAGTGTAATGAGTTGGCAGACTTTAAAAATTCCCCACAGACTACTTTAGCAGAAGTACTGGATGAGCCAATTGGTATGACTAAGGAAATAATTTTTTAAGCTATGATACAGAATTGGAATTGCCTAGACATAGTAAAGCCTTGCTGAGTCTAATTATGGTGGCTACCAGAAAAGCAATTACTAAGATATGGAAATCAAAGTCTAAAGCAACTATACTAGAAGTAATGCATACAGTAACAGAGATAAAACAACTTGAAACTGGATCTTTAGAATAGGGTAGGAGAAAATTACATACAAAAAAAATAGAAATTATGGGAACAATACATGCAGACGAGGAATGGGATTTAACAGAAGACAGGATTTGAATCAGCTGTGTAATGTTTGACTGACCATGACTGGATAGATTATAAGTGATGTAGAACATTTGAAACTAAAATTATGTCAATATAGTTTGTTTTCATTTATATAAATGTACGCTTGCCTGTGTTATAAATGATAATTTAATAAAGATGTTTCTTGTTTAAAAAAATAAAACTTTTATTTCCAATAATGCACTATTTGTTTCCAGAAGATTAGATAGCAATGCCCTGCCCTCTCTTTCAGGTTCATTCTTCTATTAGTTTAGAAAGATATTAGTCAAAATGACTGCTTATTTTCAGAATCTCTGGTCATAGTGTTGGTATTTTTCATTGACTGTCAGGGCTGCTTTGTTTATCTTTCTTTTACAGACAGCGGAATGAGCCTTTGTGGGTGCAGAAAGTGATGAAATTAATCTGTTAGTTTCAGGTCTTCCTGCAGGTATGGCTCTTCATTTACTGCCTTATTTGGATAGTGAATGGTGTTATTCCATGCCATTCCATTCTGAGCTGCTCACTCAGCTATTACAACAGAACTGTCTCATCTCTTTAATATGCCTGCCACTCCATACACACAAATTTGTGGGAAGGAATGATAGTAGAGCTATAAATACTTTGCTATGTAGGGTTTTGCTGGGCCAAAAGTCTTAGATGCAATGGGCCATATATGGTGGGAAACAAATTCCAAAAGAAAATATTGTGAAGTTTTAGACAAACCCAATTTGGTGTGCACTGGGGAAGATGAATTGTGCTGAAATGACAAATAAGGTGTTTTACTTAATTGTGGCCAAGAACACATATTTAGGGATGAAGAAAAGTTATTTTTAGTGTGTAGTTGTCCTTTAAGTCAATCAATCAATTTCCACTTGCAGTAAATGTGAATTTTAGAGTAAATGAATTTACTGGATACCAAGCAAACTATTTTACAGCAATGGCAGATTAAGCTTGTTAACATATATATATGTAATGTATGTGAAGAAACTAGAAATTATTTACTGTTGCCATAAGTCTGTACAGTTTATTCAATACAGATTGCCAGTGGTTTGTAGTCCGAATCATAACTATATAAACAGGCTTCTTTATGGAAAGTTCTGATGGCTGGGTGCATCTTTAGCTGTAATGTCACAAAATGCTTCCTATGTGAAGCACATTACAGGGCAACCTGGACTTACCATCAATGTGACTCCTTAATGTGCAAGGAGGTGAATCCTGCCCAAAGACTAATCCAAAGGGTTGTAGTGACTATGGAAATGATCCTGGGCTGTACTTCCAGGAAACAGATATGCCTGTGCTTTGGCAGGGCAGAGGCAGCATAACATTTCCTGTAATGTTTATGAAACAAAACTTGAACAGTGTTTCAGATTGTTAAAAAGGTAACTATGCAGTCCATAAAGGAGACAATATTACAGGAACCACATTAGCAGGTGCCTGTCATCTCATATAAATATTCAGAGACTTGCAAATAGCATTTGTCTCATAGATTCTCATACGTATATACTAGGCTAAAGACCACCAAGGTCTTTATAGGCTTAGCCATACAACCCAACCCAACTGAGTGCCTTTATAACATGTGCATGTAAATTGGAGAGCTATGTTAGTTAGGAGGTGACTATTTTTTATGGTAAATTATATTTAATTAAAGATATTTACATTTATTACAGTGACACTAATATTATGAAAAATATCCACCTTCACTGAAATCTACAAGACTTCCACATTCTGCAATATAACAAAGTTTCCTTCAAATCTGTATACAACAAATCACAGTTTCTTATATCTGTATAGCAGAAGCTTAAATATAAGTAAGCATCCAAACAGTATCCAGACATTTCAATTACCCACAAAGCAGGAGTTTACACAATGTCCACAAAATGCACAGCATTAAAAACATTTAAAATCCCTTGATTTTATCCTGGCTGTGGTGCCAACTTCTGTAAGAAATTTGGGTTTGGAAATGTGTGGGCTAACAAATAATGCCATAGGAGAAGATTAGGGTCTAGGTGCCAGATATAGCCTGGGAAGGCACTACATCTGGTACAACCAAACTGTTGTAGTGATAACATCATTAGCTGTGAATAGCTGTGAATGTACAAGTAAATCAGCATGCTTACAGATACAAAGACAGTGATGCAGTCATTGGCAATCATGGTCAACTCAAAACCAGAGCAAAATTCAAACAGACTTGGAGTACATATACACAAAACTACTTGTGAATTAAACAAAAAGGGCATTTACGGAAGAGATGAAGGAGATGCTGAAATGATGTAAATGTTTTCCCAATATAATTTTCTTGTCACTAATCGATGACCTTGAAGTTAGATACTGAAGTAATGTACTGGTGTGGGGGAAGAAGACATTGAGGCATTTCAGACTGTCTTTCTAGATTCTGATGATCATTACAAATACATTACTGTCAAAAACTGAGAGTAAAGAATATTGTTTATCATAATTTTAGCATAACAGCTAGATGGTAAGAGCAAAGAATATTTTTAGAAAATGTTGGTACATTTGTGTCTTTAAAGAACCACCAATGAGCACTGTCATAGTCACATCTAAGTAGCCTGCAGTAAACAGCCTATGTTTGGCAGAGAATCTCTGGACTATATCATTACTTTTAAAGAATTTAATAAAGGAATGGAGCTCAGATTATCACTGGCCCAAAGGAGTCAATCATAAAGGAACCTTCTCCACATCTCAATATGCAAACAGAAAGTTTTTTCCACCCTTATATATATATATATATATATATATATATATATATATATATATATATACACACACACATGCACACACACACACACACACACACACACACACACACACACACACACACACACACACACACAATACCTATATCAATCAATCAATTTCAATCCCTCTCTCACTCTCTCATAGGTGTTCTCAAAATATCTCGTATACAAACTATTTACCACTAGCTGCTGTTTAATTTGGTCAGTAATTATAACTCAAGATACTATGTCAGCAATAAATGCATCAATGGTTCATGTAAACATCATAGTAGGCTTCAACTCCAAATGTAAGTATAACCCTCAGACACAGAAATCCAGGAAAACAGGTTAGTTGGATTATCTAGAAAGCACAACAGTACTGTGGAAGTGGTAACACATAAAAGAGAAGGGTAAAGCAATAGTTGCCAAGTATGTGGGTGAATCAACAGAAAACTGTAACATCAAGAGAGGTTTGGACCAGGGTTCACTAGTATAACCTCTGCAATGAAGGATTTAAGCTAATGAAGAAGGTATTTCACCTCCAACCTTACAGTATCTTGGTGAGTAAGAACAGCATATATAAGAAGAGAAGAAATCTGTATGCAAGTATACGTGCACGCAGTAGGTCAGCATTAGTACAGTATGATGCTTTTCTTGTAGCCAGCCAGGAGCCCAGCTTATTTATGATTGCATGTAAAGCATGTATGTATGTATGTGTGTATATTGTTGTATGTTTGTTAGCTAGATAAATGAGCTGGTCCACTGACACTTCACCTACGAACCAGGCACAGTGGCAATTATGACATTCTGAAAGTTACAGAAGGTTACATACATAGTAGAACACTTATAGAGCATTGTATAAATAAGAGATATTTGGATTGAAACTGTACAAACTGCTGAAAAGAACATTACAGTCTCACACATACAAACGTTACATAAGCTTTTAACAGATTACAAAAACCCGCACATATTCAGGATCACAACAACTCAATAAGTTTGCTTTGATCTTAATAGGTAGGAAAGGAAGAGAAAAGAATATATATATTTACAAGAGCCAGATTAATTATAGTTGCATGATAGGAATTCAAGTAAATTTTAGCAAAACTGTAAAGATGGTTGAATTAAGGAGTATGGGTGAATTAAATCCATGTGCATACATCTAAATTCATTGTGACCTGTTAATGTTTTTGATGTCATGGGGGGATTATGCCAATAAGCTGGAACAAGATCACTGAAAATCATTTCCCTCTTATCAAGGATTAAAGGAGGTCTTTGGAAAGTTACTTTTCTGGGTTCATAAATAGTGCAAAGAAGTTTGTTTTTCAAGAAAGGACAGTATTTTTCTTAGAAACATTTAAAAGTGAAAGAAGAGAGCAGCAAGGGTTTGCAGTGATTGGCAACCGTTAGGTCTTTTCGAGGGTGTAGCAACGATGGATCTTTTATGTCTAGGATCTAGATGGATGACTCAACAAACACTTATTAATTACACTTTGGATTTTTTTTTTTTTGTGTTTTGTGAAGAATTCATTGCGAAAACAAGGAGGATGTGCTCCATGTGAGCAATAAAGAAGTATTTTTGTTGTTGTCTTTGAATATGGGCTGTGGAAGGACTCACTCTGTCAAGGATAATGTCATCTGCATGATGTGTGTAATCTGAGGGATGGAGAGGACTGGTGATGTCATTTATATAGAACAGAATAAAAAAAATGGGTCCTAGAATTGACCCCTGTGGAATGTCAGAAGTAAAGATGCCCTCATTTGTTGCTATATCACCAGTATGGACTTTGAGATCCTGCATGTTAGACAGCTACTAAACCAAGAAAGCTTTTTAAGCTAAAAACTTAAACTTTGAGTTTCTTTAACAGTATATGATCACCCTTGCTTTCAAAAGCTCCACAAATATTTATAAATACAGATTGTGTGAACAAACCTTTGTCCATCACCAAGAAGATTTTGTCAGTCGCTCTACAGAAAAAGCCGGTTTTGCCAATTTTGTGTTAACCTTTTGGGAGGTCAACTATGTGTTTAATTCAGAATTTAACCAATACATTAAATTTTACGCGGTTACGGCGTTTTAGATGATTTATTTATTATATGGAAAGGGGATAAAGGTATTTTGGATAGGTTTATAGAATATATTAACAATAATGTATCATTTTTAAGATTCACACATTCCATTAATGAAGAAAGCATTAATTATTTAGATATTAAGTTAACTTATGACAAGGTTAACAAAAAGTTGGTGTCCAACATATATAGAAAGTCCACTTTCTCAAATTCGTATCTACACTTTGACAGCTGGCACCCTCACCATCAGAAAAAAGCAGTGGTGAAAGGACAGATGGTGAGGGCAGCAAGAATGGTCAGCGAGGAAGTGGACTTTAATCAGGAAATTGCATTTATTAGTCTCCTATTTGTGAATAGGGGTTATCCATCTGAATTTTGTGGAAACATAGCTAAGGAAGTGGTATACAAAAGGAAGAATGGTGTATATAAACCCATTTTACTTAGTAACGACCTTACCCCCAAGGAAAATGATTCAAGTAGAGCTGTAGAAGTGGGTAATTTTATTCGTAACAACATTCCCCTATATATTACCACTTTCAATGGTATTTCTTCAGATATAAAGGATATAATTAATAAAAATTGGAAATTAATTAGTTTAGATAAAACTTTGGGGGACATGTGTACAGGAAATATACAATATGTGTTTAGGAAGGACATTTCCTTCAAGGACATCTTTGAAGGTATAAATAACAACACAGGTAGTGAGTCCTTTAAACCGGTGGGTAACCACAAGTGTGGTAGATGTTCAACCTGTAAATATATGATTAACACAGATAGTAATATAACTATTAATGGATATAATATGAGGATTAAACAATACATCAATTGCCACACAAAAAATGTTGTCTACATAGCTAAGTGTCAACAGTGTGAGGGATTTTATGTAGGCAAAACTAGTAGACAACTTAGGGCAAGGGTTAAGGAACATTTAATGAATATTAAGAATAATAAATTAACAAATGCCCTTGCTAGACACATTAATCAATTTCAAAATCATTCTTTTAAGTTTTTTGGGATTATTCATCAACAGTTTGATTCACAAGGGAAGGTTACTAAATATAATTTAGATGTGTTAGAATTAAAGTTACAGATATTACTTAATGCCAACCATAACCCTGGTCTTAATGAATTTACCAGTATAAAGCCTATTTTATGGATGAAAAGCATTAAGGGGTTTTAGTGGTTGTGCACACCTGGAATGGTTTAATAATTATCATCACACGTTATATATACATAATTTAAATAATATTAATATTATATTGTATACCACACACAACACACAATTTTTAACATTGGGATTTTATGTTTTCATGAATTTTAACCCTGGAATGGGATTTCTAATATTATTGATTGATTTTTTACATTATACAGTGGACACCAACAGACCTTACAATTAATCAAATTAGTCATTCATAACTATTATCTACTACATTGCAATTACTATTAATTTTATTTTATTTTTTATTATTCTTTATTTTTTATTTATCACCAATTATCAATATTTATTACATTTATCAATATATTCTTAATATTACCTTTGTGTATATATAACATACATACACCTACCTCCCCATTACTATATATATAGTCATTTTATATATTTTAATCATCTTATATTTACATATTATTGTTATTTATTATATCACCATTTATATATGCATATTTTTATTTTTCTATACGTTTATATATTTACATTTATACAGTTGACAAACACAATATAAATTCATAAATTATTATACAATTATATAGGTGTTACATGTGTAATTTTACTTGCAGAAACATATTTACCTATTTGATTATATATATGGTTGTATTTAACAACAGGTTTATGATTGGCAAGTTTACACAATGGGAATTTATATGTAATGTATATATTTTTATAATATGTTTTAATGTACTATACTATGTGATTATAAATTTATACGGAGTTTTTATAGGCACCGGCGGATGGTTGTATTAGTTTTTAGTTTAATGTTAATTTAATTCCATTTTACTCTCATATTTATATTTACTATTCAAGTTTTGTTTGCATAATTATTTATATTTATCATACAATATAGTATGAACATGGTATTTATGCAATTTCATGCACATGTAAATGTTTGTGGTGTAACTCACTGTTTAATTTAGCTTAATTTAATTTAATTTAATTTATTCAATTTATTTATATTAGTGCATAGTTGTTCAATTTCATTGGTTAACAGGTCCAATCAGTTCCTTAGGCATTTATATTTAAAGTCTCAGTATGTATTCAGATGTGTTCTGATGAAGTTCGTTTTTGAGCGAAACAAAACCTAGGTCGACGTTTATTTCATTTATTTTGAGTTTCTTGTTTAATAAAGTCTTTTCTGGATATTTTGGAGAGCTGAACACTTGTGAGCTGGTCGGATCCGCTTAGATTGGCGACACCTTCAGTGGCTATATACTCGCTCTACAGAAAAAGGTGAGTATGTTATGATCAGTTCTACATTGATTTTGGGTATCAGTGAACAATCCATACTAATTTCATGAACTTGAATCATACTTTGACTTAGGAATGGAGTTCATTCTTATCATGGTGTTAGAAACCCAAAAGATTTAAAGAAATTAGAAAAGCATTAAACCAATGTGGTCAAATAGCTGATTAAAAATTATATTTTCAGCTTATTAGCTTTGTAATTGGATAGACAAGTGATATATTATGTATGTATATTTTATTTGTTAACAAAGGTTGGCTAACTGGACCAAGTCAAAAAGCCCCTCTTCAAGGGCAGCATGGAGGAAAGCTCCACAGTGAGAACAGTTGGTGCTATATATGATTTGTACAGAGCATTACAATGTGACATGCACAGGAAAAAACAGTAACATAATTGTCCTTAAAGTTTTGAATCCTTAAAGACAGAAGGCATCTACTATGGGTAAAACTTTCTGTGAGGGTTTATTTTCAATGTAAGCAACTTTTATGATCATTTTCCAAAACTACACTGACTGTGATGCCATCACAGATAGCTTTACTCATTTATTTATTTGACATTTGTTTACTGGGAAAGTCTGACTGGATCATTTTGTCTGTTTTCAGCACAGGCTCAGGGAGAAAAGGTCCACAGCTCAGCTTTGCTCTGAGGTACGAGGATTCTGGTTCTTTCTATTTTCAGTTTGCTAGTTTTTTTAGTGAAATTCCTTAGAGTAAATGGAGTTGCTAATTTCTTTTCAATGTTTCCTGGTTTTCTTTCTTGGTTTTCTAATGGATTTTATGATATGGGTATTCCACCTGTAATTTTTCCTGTTTAGCCACTTTCACTGAACAAGGAAATGCTTGCAGATAATGGCCTAAAAGACATAAAGAAATAAGCAAGCAATAATGCTCAACAGGGTGTGTATATTTTTGTGGAAATAATGCCAGACCAGGGGTTCGTCTACACCCCTGGAAGGGAGTTATTTCCACAATAACACACACCCTGGAGGGCAGTATTGTGCTTAGAGCATGGTCTGTTAAATTTCTGTATTTTACTTGTCTATTTTTTATTACTATATTATTTTTTATATACTTTTGATGTAAAACAGTTCCTCCGTCTACTGTTTAAAACTTGCGGTAGTACTTGTTAATGGTGCTGGAGGAAGCATTTTACATCCAAAATATAACACAAAAATATCCAGGTATTTACTTTATTTTTTGGTCACTTACTCCTAAAATGTTTGGTTTGTTGCCAGTCATTGGAGACAGAAGTTACTAAATAATGATATACATTTGAGTTCAGACTTTTATTTCCTTCAGAAAATTCATGCTTACACAAATCCCTTTATTTAAGCAAGTTTGTAATTTTATAAGGGCAATAATTAAAATCTGTTCCTATTTTTGAGTCTTTGTTCCCACTTTATTTTTAGACTATCTGGATTTCTTCAGTTGAAAGGTTCCAGATATGCAAACATCTTTACTGCTGCCAGTGGTCAATCTCACTCATTCTCTCTCTCTCTTTCACACACAGAAATACACACTCCCCTCTGCTTCAGAAAATGAATGCTAATGCAAAACATTTAAAATATGTTCCTATTTTGAGCCTTTTTTGCCCCTATTTATTTTAGGTGTATACCTTGATCTAATAGCATACCTTTCAACTGTACAAATTTTTGCAGAATGTCTAGATTTTTGCCTCATATTTTTGGTCTATTCCTCATAAAAATGTGTTTTTTTGATAAATTACTAGGATGATGTAAGGATTAAAGTTGCTAAATAATGACCTGTAGTTGAGTTTCAGACTTAAGTCCTTCAGAAAATGCATGCTAACACACATCTTGGGATTCTAGCAACTTCCTAAGCTTATAAGAGCAATATTTAAAAAATGTGTCCTTATTTCTGTGCATTTGTCCCTCATTATGTTGGGTTTTGTCCAGATTTCTTGTGCTAAGAGGCTGAGAGGAATGTTTAATAGTTTGAGAGGTACACAAAACTCTTAACAGCTGCTGCCAGGGGACCGTTCAATCACTCTCACTCTCTCTGTCTCTTTCACACACACTCACCACTCATTGTCTCTCTCCTTCTCTCTCTCTCTCTCACTCACACACACACACACACACACACACACACACACACACACACACACACACACACTTTTTTCTGTTTCACTCAATCGATCTTTCTCTCTCTTACTGTCATACATGTATACACTCTCTCATACGTGCACTTTATTTTAATTTTTTTTCTTTTAGAGTCGCTAAACAGCAAAAGCACTGCTTACTGAGTGTAAAATAATTGTAGCCATTAGTTTTTTTTCAGTCTAAGCTCCACGGCAGCTTAATATGCTTCCGTGAAAAGGCGGACTCATTTCTCAGTGGGCATTACCTGTAGATTAACACCCTGCTGAAGAACTTTCATTCTCCTATCAGGGTGCAATCTACAGTTTGCCCATTCTCTAAAGCCAGATAAAATTTGTCTAAGTCTCTACAGTGGAAAAGAGGAGTCACTTTATTAATAAATCAAAGATATTGCCATTACAATTAACAGAGTTATGCTGGATGGGTAATTTAATCAGCTCTGTGAGACTGTTTTGAGAAAGTATATGATTTCCTAGATATTTGATCTTCATTTACTGTGAACAGTAATTCCAGTATAATAAAGACAGAGCAGTAGTTTTTTTTTATATTATATTATTATTTTATTTATTTATTCCAGTTTGATGACTGAGGAGGTCCACTGGGCTCGGGGAGCCCATTTTCAGTGGAGGCCCGGGGAGAAAAGCTCCAACAATACATAGTTACATGAATAATTACTAAGAAACTTTGCATTACTGACAAATAAAAAGGTAGCATTCATAAAGAAACAAGCAATTACAATTTTGTTTAGGTGTAAACGACAGGCAAATGGCCTTGAGGCTAGATTTTACAGTACAGTTATTTATACATAATACAAATGAGCAAGGTTAGCTAGGTGAGAGGTTAGCCAGGAGTAAAAGTGGAGGAGACCGTGAGAGGTATAGGGTGAAGAGTACAGTTGCATTTCCTGATTGAGTAAAGGTGAGAATGAAGAAGAGTTTTAAAGTTTTCAAGGTTATCGCAGGTCCTAAGAGTGGAGGGAAGAGCATTCCATTTTTTGGCTAAAGTGAAGGAAAGCAGAAGCTGACCAGCTGGACGCTTGGGTTTGTGGATGGTGATTAGGTTTTGGTGGGTAGATCTAAGTGTTCTATGGGGAGTATATGGTTGTAGGATATTGGATAGTGCAGGGCACTTGGTAGGTTGGAATAGTAGTCTATAGGCAGTTGTGATTTGGAGAAAGTCAAGTTGGTTATGGAATTCAAGCCAGTTTAATAAGTGAATGGAGGAACAGTGATGAGAAGAAGATTTGGCTTTGGTAACAAATCTGGAGATTTTATTGTAACATGCTTCTAGTTTGGAGGATACTGAGGAGGATAAATTAGTAAGCAGGGGGGCGCCATACAGTAGAGAGGAAAGGAGATAAGTAGTGGCGACAGTTAGTCTGGTAGCAGGAGAGAGGAAGTGGTTGTTTCTATAAAGTAGGCCGAGTTTTATGTTTGTTTTCTTTATGTTTAGCTGGACGTGAGTATTAAATTTTAGGTGTTCATCAATGGTTACACCAAGAAGTTTGGCGGAGGGAATGACCTCTAAAATGAAGTTGTTATGGCTGGTTATTTGGAATGAGTTTTTATCAATAGGGGAGGACTTAGAAGGAGAGAATAGAAGGATTTTAGTTTTGTTAGCATTTAATGAGAGGTGATTTTGGAGCATCCAGTTTTCGGTAGTTGAGAAGGCTGCTTGTGTCAGTAGGTGGAGATCTGTTAAATTGGAGGCGCAGCAGATCAAAGCAGAATTGTCAGAATATTGAACAATTTTAGTATTGGGTATGGCCTTGTAAAAGTCGTTAATAAAGATGTTGAATAGAACTGGGCCAAGTATGGATCCTTGGGATACTCCAGTGCGGGTAGAACGGAAGGTGGAGGTGCCCTGGCCCCATTTGACAGCCCGGGACCTGTCAGAAAGATAGCTGGAGAACCAGGAGAGAGTTTTGTGGGAGAGATTGAGATTAGACAGATGATTTAGAAGGTGGGTGTGGGAGATGGTATCAAAAGCTTTAGATAAGGCCAGCAGAACTGAGAATACTAAATTACCGGAGTCACGGGCTAAATTGACAGTATGTAAGAAGGAGAGAAGGGCGGTGTTGGTACTATGTCCTGGGTGGAAGCCGTGTTGGGTAGGAGAGAGTAGCTGGTGTTTGATAAGGAATGGCAAGAGCTGAAGGTGGATGCATTTTTCAAGGAGTTTAGATAGAGGAGAAAGGATGGCTATGGGGCAGAAATTAGATATGTTACAGTTTTTGCCACCTTTGTGAAGTGGAAGAATATATGCAGAGTGCCATAGTTTGGGTACATAGGATTCAAGTAGGGATCTATTTGATCAGGATGCTAATAGGGAGAGCAATACCATCGGAGGCTATGTTTAAGAAGGAGGAGGGAATATTGTCGGGGGCATTGGAGCAAGGCTTTAGTTTAGAGAGTAGTTTCTTTATTTGGTAGGTGGAGATAGGTTTGAGTTTGAAAGTGGGGGGGAGAGGATGTTTGGTTGGGGTGGGGTTGAGGGTTGTTGTTGGTAAAGGTCTTGGTTAGCTCAGCAATAAAAGTGGTGAAGAAGGTGTTGAATAGTGAGGCAATTTCAAGGTCAGATTTGCTGGTGTCGGGGCAGGGATTGTTTTTAGTACCTGGCCTAAGGAGAGAGTTGATAGAGTTCCAAAATTGTTTGGGGTTTTTTGCATGATTTGTTTGCATTTTAATGTAGTAGGACTTTTTATCTTTGATAACTTGTTTTTTGGCAAGGTTTCTTAGTTGTTTGTATTTAAGTAAGATGGCTGGTTGTTTAGTTTGGAGGTATGTTTTCCAGGTTTTATCTCTTTGTAGCATAATATTTTTGGTGTCTTTGGTAAGCCACTGGGTGGTCTTAGTTTTTACTCTTTTTGTTCTGACTGGAGCTAGGGAGTTAAGGACATTTAAGAAAGTTGAATTGAAAAAGTCAACAGCTGAGTCTAATGGAAGAGTTTTCAGGGGATTCCAATTGGTATTCCTGAATGAATCAGAGAAAGTAGTAGGGTTAAAGTTGGAGAGGTTCTGAGTGTGGAAAACTGCTGGGAGTGTGTGTGGGGGGGGGGGGTGAGGGAAGCTCAATGGGTGAAGGCAGGGAGGTGGTCTCCTAATGGGTCTGGTATGACACCAGATTGTATCACTTTATTGGGATGAGATACTAGGATCCAGTCTAGTATGGAGCCTGGGGGGGTTGGTTTTGTTGGGTCTAGTGATGGTGTTAGTATGTTGATTGCAGTTAAATAGATTGACAGACAAGGTGGGGTCTGGGTTATTGATTTTGTTCCAGTCTATATTTACATCACTCAATATGTAGGTTTTCCAGTTTAATATTTGAGGAGACCCATGACAGGATGTCTTCCAGGGTGTTGGTGCTGTTACCTGGAGGAATATAGAGGGAAATGAAGCAGATGCTTTTATGATTATTAATTTTAGAAGGCCTGCTACAAGTTCAGCATTACTGAAAGAAGGGATGGGATTAGGATATGGAGTAAAGGACAGCTGGTTGGAGTAGATTAGTGCGACACCGCCACCTCGAGTACTTAGGCAGTCAGATTGAAGTGACTGAAATCCAGGGGGAAGGAATTCAGAGTCACTTATGTGAGGTTTTAGCCAGGTTTCAGAGATGGCTACAATGTCAGGTGAGTTGTGAGTGAGCCAGGCATGAAAGTGGGTTGTTTTATTTTTTAGGCTTTGGGCACTGATGGTGAGGAATTTGAGGTATTTATTGGTGGAATTATTGTGGGAGCTAGTTTGGTTAGTAGGAGAGAAGTTTGGTTCTGAATTAGGGTGAATGTCACCGGCTAAGCAGAGGTAAGTGAGATAAGGAATAAATTGTTTTGGTTTGTACTTAGTTAGAAGTGTCTGGTAATGAAAAGGTCTGGGTTTGTAGTATTTAGTAGTGATTGGGAGAAGTTTTACTTTGAAGAGGAGAGAAGGGTTGGAGGGAACTACAGAGGCTGAGATGTTGTGGAAGTGTGTTGTGTGGGGGAGTTGGGGAGGCAGAGGTGGAGGGTGTAGATGGAAGTGAGTATAGGAGGTGGCATGGTATAGAGGAAGTAGAAGAAGGATGAGGATGGATGTGGAAATAAAGATTTTAGGAGTAGGAGAGTGCATGATAGGTGGGGCCTGTTGGATGAAATAGAAAGGAGGTTAAGGGACTTAGGAGGGAAGGGGTGAGGTAGTGAGAGGCAGGTGGGGTGGAGGGAAAGTGTTGAGGACTGGTCGGTGGAGAGAGGGAGGGATGTTAGGAGGAGAATAAATGTAGGAGCACTGGGGGGTGAGATTTGGGGGTAGGGCAGGGGAGCAGAGTAAGCCCGCAGGCCGAACGGAGCAGGTCAGAAACACGGAAATGGAAGAGCAAGTCAGCAAGGAACAATCAGTGAGATGAGTAGTAAGCACAGAGCAGCAAGGCTCAGAAGTAAGGTGCAGTTCTGCTAAGAGAGATTGAGGGGTATAAGGGAGGCTACAGAAGGTAGGGCAGGGCAATAGAGCAAGTAGGACAGACAAATATCCAGTAGCTTGATTTACTTTACAATAAAGTATTTAAAAGTAGGTTAATGCTGCCATCTAGTAGACAGATCAGTTAACAGCAGAGGAGGGCTGGGCACCTACGAGGGGTAAGGGGCTGGAGAGAGCAGGTTGAGTGGGCTCTGCGGTAGTCTGCTAGCATGCACATGTAGTATTACAATATTGCTATTGGATGTGCAGACAACTTTCTAAAAAGGTACATACACTTTGGTTCTTTTGAGTGTTAGTACAGGTTCTGCTCAGGGGACCAGTACAGCACTGGGAAAGTAAGCGTTCGCTTTAGATGGATGTCAACAGTCAGGAAATTCAGGAAATCTCAAGGCAGGATACTCCAGGGAATGATATACACATGGCAGGACAAAACTTTGGTTCTTTTGAGTGTTAGTACAGGTTCTGCTCAGGGGACCAGTACAGCACTGGGAAAGTAAGCGTTCACTTTAGATGGATGTCAACTGTCAGAAAATTCTGGATTCAGATATTGGTACAGTTGTTTCATGCCACTCAAAAGTGTACATATCTTACATGAACAATACCATTAGATACTGCTTATCCAAATTTGGTCACTAGACAATTCACAGACAAAAAAATGAAATGCCATTAATATTCTAGTGCCAAACTCAGACAAGTCTTTTCAGCTCGTCGTCTTAGTATCTTCAGCCGTTGAATTCAAATTTGGTTCATCCAGCAGGTGACCATTTTGACGAAGCTATTATGTATCCCTTCATTTCTTACTATAAATTGGATTTGGACTCCAGAGATAGGGCTGCATCTGGTTCAGTCATCCTCTGGAATATCCTTCCATGAGACCGCCTAAGGATTTCTTTAGCTGGAGACTCTGTCCCATCAGATAACATAGAAGGAACTGATATGGTGAAATTCCTCTCTTCTTGGATTCCTGAAATTTTGGAACTACCAGATGCTTTTTCATATGGAATCAAAAGAGCACAGAGATCCTTGGTAACAGCAGTGCTTCTTTCCATCCTAAGGTGGTGTCAGAATCCAATATCAGTCAATTAATTTACCAGTTTTCTTTTTGCAAACAGATTCCTGAACCGCATGAGGGGACACTTCAAGATAAACAGGCCTTGTACAGCCCATTGGGGCAGAGCCTCTGCAGTACTGGGGTCAGGTGTAGTGACCACAAGCTCCTATCAATGTTTACTGCAAGTTCGATATTCTGCACTACGATCTTCTGAATGTTCGCTGAAATGGGTTTTTGTTGTTGTAGTCTCGATGTTTAGCATTTCATGTTCTGGTAATGCAATTAGATGAAGCAGATCTGTTTCTGGACATTTTTTATGCATCATCTGTTAATAATATAGTCATCCCATTTCACATAGAGCTCTCCCTCAGCTAAGACAGCAACATAACTTTTTCCTGATTCTTGGCCTATAATCTTTGAGAGCTATCAGTAATATGATGCAACCTATCCTGTTTTAGGGGTTTGGAAACAAATTCAAGTTAAAACAGAAAGAGGTGGCCATAAAAGGAAAGCTGCAATTTGACTTGGAAGGCATTTGCCTTTGCTGTTGGTCTTGTGGCAGTATAGAACACGGAATATGAATATTTTCTGGCAGATATAAAGTTGTTTCTGTAGTGTAAGAACATGTGCCTAAATGTAGGTTGAATTCTGGATGAATATTAAGCCATACAGACAGAAGTTTAATTAAAGTAATGGTCTAAAATGTCAATCTATATGAACACTTAACATTGCAGTATAGAAACAGGATTGGAGGTAGGGTGAACCTTTGGAGAGTTTGACTTTAGGAAATATAATCTGAGTGAGAGATGGGGTGTCAATTAGTGTGAAGACAGCTCAAAGAAAAATGCTTACAACTACAAGATGGGCAATCTTATTAAAAGATGCTGATTTTATTTATTGATTTTAATTTATCCTCTGTTGAACACGTTAGCCCCACTGGGTTAGTAGACTCCTTTCAGGGGAGACCTCAGCCAGAATTTACACTAATAGTGGAAATTGGGCCAGGACATTTGGGAATTTCCCTTACTTGTCATTGTTGCGAATGGGCCTAATTTTGCAGGAGCACTTCCTATTTCCATCCCAGGTACAGACGTGGGCCAGAAAAACAGGGAGGCAGATGGAGAGAGAGAGGGAGGGAGAAGATGGAATGGTTATAGAAACTGAGGAGAAAGCAAATATTGAGACAGGAGAATATGTGTAGGATTCTGAGGAGATGTTTCAAAGACATCTATTTAGTAGAGATGAGTCAGCAAGTGGATGTATAGTTACAGACCAGAGCCAACAAGGTTGCTGGATGATTTACTTAAAGAAATGGTGATGTGGAGTGAGTCAGAAAATGAAAAATATAGTTCCTGGGAAACATTATGGAGAAAATATAAGTGGAGGATGCAGAGACAATCCTAAGGGACAGTGGTGAGATGGAAAAGATAACATATGCAGAGAAAGTAAAAGGCAAAGGGGGAGTGACAGAAAAAATGAAATACAAAAGCACATGGTAAGGATTCAAAGTAAAGAAGACAAAGAAATGGACAAGTATGATGTATGGGACAATTTAATAGCGCCTTTGGGTGTAAAAACACATGAGGTAAGAACATTTATTCTTGTTAACAAAGAGATATTTTGTGACATTATATGTGAGACAGTTTTTTCAATGAAAAATATATTGGAGAATATGAAAAAGAGAAAGACTATAACCCATGGAATCTTTTTGTGGTAAAAGCATTTAACAGGCAAACAAAAAAGAAAATGTATGTACAACATGACAGCCATGTACAACAGAAGTAGAAAGAGAGACTTTGAAAGGACATTTGAAACATGTATGTAAAGAAGTACTGGATATTTCAAAGGTTTATGATAAAAAGGATTTATGGACTGGTGGCAGGATTGTAATATTGTGCTAAAAACAGAAAGAGAAAAAAATATACATATATCAAACATGATAAATGTGGAAAGGAATAGCAGGGTTGTAAAATACTGTGGACAACTCAAAACATGTTTTTGTGGAAAAGGACATTTGATAAGTAACTGTAGCAAAACAAAAGGTAATATTTGTGGGGAAATGGGACATGAATGCAAAAAATATGAATTGAAATGTTATAAATGTAACAAAATTGGAGATTTGTGGATGGATTGCAAAACTGAAAATAATAGTAAGGAAAAAGAAATAGAAGAAAATGAACAAAGAGAATACATTTTAGAAGTAGTAGAAATATAAGAAAAATTAAATGAGAAAAAATAATAAA
This sequence comes from Protopterus annectens, assembly GCF_019279795.1. Taxonomy (NCBI): domain Eukaryota; kingdom Metazoa; phylum Chordata; order Ceratodontiformes; family Protopteridae; genus Protopterus; species Protopterus annectens. Next base: position 15,015,997 of record NC_056726.1, read on the forward strand.
GAGGACATAGAATGTTTTGAAATAAGTGACGAAGAAGACAAACTGAGTAGTAGTAAAAGAAAAAAAAAAGAGTTCTATTGGTAAAAGGGTGAAAGACAGAAAAAGAAAATTTAAGGGATAAGTAAAGGAAATGCATGAAAATGAGTATATACAGCTAATGACTGGGGTTGGTATGATGATTTAAGTGTCTGACTCACAGACACAAGGTACAGTGCTTGATTCTGACCTTTGGGTGTGAAACTGGCTAGGCTTAGAATGGCCTATTAGGAAAGCTAGCCTAGTAATTAGCTGTGAACTTATGAAATCACAGATCTAAGGAAAGGGGAAAAATGAAAATTTTAGAGTGCTTTCTGTAAATGTGAAGAGTATTAAAAATATAAGAAGAAAAATGCAGACTTTGGAGTAGTGTAATACATGTGATGTAGATGTAATTATATTAGAAGACATAAGATTTTTAATAAATGAAGAAAGATTACAAACAGAGAAATAATGGGGAGGAAAGATAATCTGGAATTTGGGAAATGACAGATGTTCTGAAATACCCATATTCTGTAGAAATAAAATGAAGATATTAGATGCAACTTCAGCAAAAATGGGAAGATTAACCATTGCACATTTAAAATGGAAACAAGTATAAAGAATTATAACATTATATGCTTATACTAATTGTTAAAGAGAAAAGCTATTTCATCAGATTTTAAACTATGTAGTAATAAATATGAATATTATAACAAGAGAAGACTTTAACTGTGACATAAGAGGCAAATATAAAAAGAAAGGAAATGTCAGAAAAATGTTACAAGTTATAACGTGGTAAGTTTAAAGTTTAAGATAAAAATTCATAGACTTACAAAAGGGGTATGTAGATTATTTGTATTTTTTTATTTATTTTACATTTGTTGACTGGGAAAGTCTGACTGGATGCATGTCCATTTTCAGTGGAGGCCTGGGAAGAAAAGCTCCACAGTTAAATTCAGGAAAATTTAATTTATTTATCTATCTGTCTTTATTTACTGGGAAAGTCTGACTGTGTAATACCTAGTTTCAGCAGAGGCCGGGGGAATAAAGCTCCATTGGATTATACCAAGTTCCAGTTAAATGAAGAGTAGTTACATTTCCATTTACACACAAACAATAGTTACACTTACACAATCTAAGATTTTACAAAGGTGGAAGTTACTAAAGAGAAAGCCCACATGCAACTTAGTGGATTGTACAGGCAGCAATTTTGTATAAAAATTGTTTTGTCATTTCAGTGAGAGGTTGAGAGTTGTTTAAGGAGAGTATTTGGAGAGTACTGTACAGTGAACACAAAGGTGCAGATTCAATAAACCTTATACAGTCTGCTAAAACTGTGTGCACTCTGTGTAGAGCCACTCAAACATGGTAAACATTATGGGATGCTAATTACAGCATAAGTAGCTGAATTGTTTGCTAATCAATCAATCCAAGATGGAGGATCTATTTAACAAGATATAAAGCAACAGTGTAGACTCAGTGTTGTTTTTTCCTGCAAATTCCAAAACCTACTGGAAAACAGCCATGGAAACAAGGCTACGTGGAAAGAATGTTAGGGGCTGCTGTTGCTCTTATTTATGCGTATGTGCAGCAGGGCCTGTGTCTATGCTGCTGCTGCTGATACACCAAGGCCAAGAAGGAGAACTGTTTTAGACCCCATTTAACTTTTTATAATCTGCATGAGGAGGAAATTATAGAGCAGTACAGGGTGGATAGAGAGACACTACAGAAACTCTGCAACCTCTGTTGCCCTCAACTGAGAGCAAGGGCAAACTGAGGGAACCAATATCAGTGGAGACTAAGGTATGTGTAGCACATAAAATTTTAGCTACAGGAACTTTCTAGAGAACAACAGGGGACATGCTGGGGGTTTCACAGGAATCAGCATCCAGGATCCTTCATCAACTCATGAATGTTATGCTGCAACATACCAGTAATTACATATATTTTGCCCATACAGCTGACAACAGAGACAGAACTATGGAGGAGTTGTACCCTGTAGCCCTGGGTGCCATTGACTATAAACATGTAGAAATCAAGGCACTACTCTGTGTAGCAGATATAATCATAGTACAGGCACTCTCTCAATGTTTGTTGCTAATGGAATGCAACTGAGAATGCTTACTAGTAGGGAGAAGGAAAGCACAAGAGCAATTCAGACTTACCTTCAGTGGATGTGCCAGCCAGGATAGACTTACAAAGTGTACAAGTAATTCTGTCAAGGTTTTAAATGTATGTAAGCAGCACAGATTTCACAGTTTCTGTTCAATACCATCCAACATCCCCCTGCATTTGCTTTAAACTGTATGTTATTGCCATTTAATATTCTCACACATTTTAAGGAGAATGCAACAAAATGCCTTAGATGTCTCAGATTTCTGCCCAGATAAGAGAAGAATGAACACCATACAGAGATAAGACAGAGCTGCATTTCTGCAAGCAATTGTCATAAATAATTGTGTGATCACTCATTGCACTACATTTGAAATTAATACATGTACAAACAACTCAGAAGTGTGCAAATGTCATATGTTTTGTTAATACTGTTGATGATTTTGGACTTGCTTGTATGCACAATAATTTTCATTCTCTGCTGCAAAGCTGTTTCTATGGCAAAGAAGGATAAGACACCCTTACTGTGTTTTGAAGGTTCACTGGTGTGAGAGTTAGAATCCAGACTTATGTATTTTTTCATGTGTACCAACATATATTTTGTAGTGTTGTTTATTTTGTTGATTTTTTTTAATGCCAGTATTTGCAAGATGAGCGTATTAGAACAAACACGGGAAAAGGATAAACACAATAAATGCCATGTAATGTACTTCTTTGATAACTAATACATCAACTACTCCTGTAAATCATCTGTGTGTGTTGCACATCTGCAAAATGTGTTGATCCACACAGCATACACTATCTGTAGGTCATGGTTCAAGTCCCACCTTTGTCTTTTAAGTATGAAACCTAGTAAACACTGCTCACAAGGATAAAACAAGTTTAGCTTTGCTTGTCTCATTTTCATGACACTTCCCATTGTGAAAACCTGGACTAATGGTCTACATATGAAGCAGACAGAATACTGCAGACAGGATGCAGACATTCTTGAATTAAAAAATAATACATTGTTGCATCTCTTGCCTTCCATCGCCAAATGTTAGCGACGTTGCTTGGCAGTTAGCTATCTTCCTTAACAAGTGCAGGTCTAGAACACCTACAGAGAGGAAGCAGACAGTAGACAATTTCAAAATGGATAAATTTTATCAAGCATGTTGGGCACCGCACAAACATGCTAAGCCAGTATTGTGCAGCGGTTAACACAAAGAAGTTAATGAATAGGAAAATATACAACTATTATTTAACTATTCATGTGACAGCAGGTGTAAGTGTAGAGCTGTAGTACAGATGGTGCTAGGTTCTAATACATAAAATTCCAAATATTTTTACTGTTTTACATTTCACTTTATATTAAAATCACAAAACAATTTACACAATTAATAATAAGTATGTATAGCAGTGGAGCTCATATGAATTATATGTATGACTGAGGGCATACTAACTGGCCTTCAGACTTCAATAAGACAGAGACACACACACACACACACACACACACACACACACACACACACACACACACACTCACTTACACTCACACACACACACATATATGAATGTAAAAACCAGGACATTCTCAGGTCACACACAAGCATAGTTAACTACTCAATCCATCATGTGTATTTATATATATATTTCATGAATATGTCAGAGAAGCACTTCTTCTGTAGCAAGGACAATAAATCACCACTGTGGAAGAAAATGTTTCGTCTCTCATGCATAGGTTTGAATCCCACATTGTATAAAGGCAAACCAAAAAGGTGTCAGGTGAGGAAATTTATGCCCCCAGTACAAGTCTGCAAAGTTAAATCACCTAACAGTTCCAGCAGCAAATGACCCTTAAACTAATGCCAAGTGTCACATTAACATTCCAATTTCAGAAACAGTTTTCCTTTCTGTTTGGCACTGTTGCTGTCTGCTTAACATCATGCAAATGCAGTTGATATCATTGTTTGGGTTTTCACACTACCAGTAAATGCAATAACACACATTGGCGTGAAATCATTCTTGGCTATTCCTGTTCTCCCTGGTTGGACATGTCTAGTGGTAGAAGAGAAGATGCCCAATTTAAGGTGCAGAGGGGGGTGGGGTGTTGAGGAGTCCAGAATCTTCACTGGACTCCTTGTAAAGTGCCACAGCCAAAGACTTTTGCAGGGAGACTATACTGGCTCCCAGTACAGGTCTGAGGCCTGGAATAATCTGGACAAGGCTTTCTGCAGTGGGACTGGCATTCCATGCACTGGAGAAGAGAGCAGGCATCACTTTATTGACCTGAAAAGGGGCAAAAGGCTGGCTGGATCAGTTCAGGACTGGTAACATCTCACAGTTTTGTAAGTATGCTGATAACTAGAATTTATAGTAGATAGAAAGCTACACATAGGCAAGACTGGTATGCCTAATGCTCTTCTCTTGTTCTCTTCTCCTTATTCCACAGCCACTACAGAAATTACTGTGAATAGAGAGGCCTACACTGAGCATCTAGAGAGACTCAGAGAAGGAAGTATGTATGCATGCACAACTAAGGTGTTGTTTTAGCTTCTAAATGTATTTCTTTCTGTACAGTTGAAGCAAAGTAAACATGCATATCCTAACTGTAAAAGAAAGCACGCATGCTTCAGTCTGTAGCACAAGCCAACTGTACGAGTCAATTCTAAGACTGTAGTCAGATGTTATAGGTTCAAATACCACAAGTAACAAATAGCAAACTCCTTTAAAAATATTACATAAATTAATTTCTACACAAGTGGCATAAATACCCTGCTGTTAACTTAATCTATATAACTGGACCAAGCATATATGCACATTGCAAGGATTACTTTGAGCAATCCTTAATTATAGTTTGTAGTTGTTAAGAATTATACTTAAATGTAAAAGTTCAGATAAAATACTTTATTATTGCAATAATCCATTGCATGTCACATATGATTTTATTTTTCTCACCTCAACCCTTATCTTTTTTCTTTTTATGTGCCATCAAAATGTTTCCATGGTACCTATCTCTGACAATCAAAAAATGCTTTGAAACACAGGGAGGTAGGCGAACCCCAGTGGCTCAACCTGCCCCCGCTCCACCTGCTCTGACACCAATGCCCAGCACATCTGGGATCCAGCCTGGCAGTACTGCCTCTGCTGCCTCTGTACCCTCAGGTAGCACTACTACCCCAGCAGCTGGTGCTGTGGTGCTCTCCAAGAGTACTGGTGCAGGTGGGGATTTTATCACTCCACCAGGAGATGCCAGGGTTGATGCATAGGGTCATGTACAACATCATTGGTGCACACATATGCTGGAGGAGAGGCTGCTCTCCCTTATGGTCCATAGAAGATGATGTCAAGCACTCCAACAACCAGTTGCGTAAAGGGACAGTGATGACAATCCTGCTGGTGAAGATTAGATTATCACTATCCCCATGTTTGACAGGCATGGGCATCTGTTGTCGACTCCATAACACCAATCATGGTGCCCCCCAAATTGTCATGTCCCTCACCATGCCCTATTTGTTAGCATAAGCTTCCTCACCTACCCTGCTTACCTCTCCCAGAAATGCCTACATCCCCTAAACATTCTGCTCTTACTGAAGTAAAATATAAAAAAAGGGCACCTGTCCCACAAAAAAATATTGTCCCATACATACCTCTCCACTTCACACACACGTCTTTTTGACACACATGATTTGGTCCAATTGGCTATACAACATGACTGAGTTGTTGTCACCCATATTTGTTGAGGTGACAGTCCAAATTCAGCCAGTATTTCATACATATTCATTTTACACTGTTGAAGAAGTGGGTAGCTATGGTTCTTTCTTACTTCCTTCCTACACATTCCTATATTGCTTTCCCTTTGTTCTTCCCCCTGCTTGCACCTCCATTTCACCACTTTCCTATCTACCCCATTTTAACACCTTTACTCTGGTCAAAAAACAGAATCACACACAACACATATAATTAAAAAAAAGCAATGCAGCCCTTCACTTTTTGACATCTGTGTTTTCACAGAGTTTGGCATTATGCACCAATGCCAAGTGATGGTGAATGGCTCTTCAATAGTGCTGTTAACTCCATGCAATGCTGCTTAAACATGCTGCACTAAGGAACACACAGTGAATGTAAAGTAAATAATTCTTTGCATTATAAATACTTATTAAAATCTGTTACATACACCTGCATTCAAACTCTATATCATCTGGTCTCCAAAAGAAATGTGTCAGTGCATTTACACCTGCTGCCATAGAGTCAGCTAAGCAGCAGGTGTGTTTCATACACTCATTACTCAGAACTCTCATAATTTTAACAATGAGGTTTATATTTGCTTGCCGCTTAACTGCATGCAAACAGGGAAAGCAGTAGAAATGTACATCTCACATGTGCAAACACTTTGACATTGATCTCACAAACCCACTGCTTGGCTTTGACCATTTAGTCTTCAGCCCATGGAACTACATGTAAAAACATAAACAAAAGGAAGGCATTTTTTAAGGAAAGAACACATATTTACACTGCAGCTATCAGTTCCCTCCACCCATGCACTTCAAACTTGGTATCTCAGTACTTGTTCACATATATATCAACTACACTGCAGAAATAAATAGCAAATACATTCTTATATACCATACACATTTTTATAATGACAATGCACATTCAGAATTTCTAATATTTGTAGTAACATAGACAGTTGTTTACAAATAGTTTGCAAACCTATCTTTTTAAGGTAGGCCTGCACATTGTAAACATAACAGCAAATGTTATGCTTTGCACACTCAGCAATGTAGTAACAAGCAGATATTTAATATCTTGACAGTTGTACATGGCTAGCTATCCATTTCAGATAGGCATCCCAACATCTTTTATCCAACATCCACTGATGATGTCATCCACTATAAACTGTCTTTCAGCCTTGTAAAAGTCAGACTTGTACCATTGTACTTGTGTTAAATACTGAGTTCTCTAATCTGTGTACTCAGGTAGGGGTTTTAATCTTACTGCAGTCAACTGATGTGTGTGTGTGTGTGTGTGTGTGTGTGTGTGTGTGTGTGTGTGTCTGTGTCTGTGAGTCTATCTAGTTAGGAGAATGTAATTGTATATCCTGCAGTCATCATTATAATCCCAAAGAGTACCAATATTTTGACAGTTGGACATGCCTACACACACATTTAATTCAGCACTTCCAACATCCAATGATGATGTAATCCACTATGAATTGTCATGCAGCCTTGTAAAAGTCAGACTTGTGCCATAGTGCTTAGGTTAAGTACTGGGTTTTCCTGCAGCCTGTGTACTTAGGTAGGGATTCTGTTCTCACTGCAGTCAACCGGTGTATGCGTGCCTGTCTGTGCACTTGCTTGACATTAGAGAGAGCATTTTACACCAGAATGTGGGATACTGCTATTACCATTTTCCTCTTACCAGATACTGCTGATGTCATCACTTATAAAGTGTTGTCTGACATTCTCCAAGTCAGACTTCTGCTATGTCACTTGCCTTAAATACATTAGTCTCTAGTTGGTGCACGTAGGTAGGGGTTCTGTCCTCACTGCAGTCAACTGATGTGTGTGTGTGTGTGTGTGTGCTTACTTGACATTAGAGAGAGCATTTTACATCAGCATGTGGGATGCTGCTATTACCATCTTCCTCTCACCAGACTCTGCTGATGTCATCAGCTATAAAGTGTTCTCCAACACTGTAAAAGCTAGAATCGTGCTCTGTTGCTTGTGTTAAGTACTGTGCTCTGTAAACAGGTAGTTTTAGAACAATGTGCAAGTCCACAGCTATTTACAACACTCTTCAAAACATCTTGTTGTAGCATGCAATAATTATGTCATCCTATGTAACATGCATTCTGACAGTATTCAAGACAAACCTGTGCTGTGGCAGTAACATTAACTACTGTGTTTGCAATCTACTTTAATTAAACATATAGATGTTTTAATGTGACAGCAAGCTACTTGAGGGTCTATACATACAACTTTCACTTATGATACAATTTTACACAGGGATGTGACTCCACATCCATACCCTACAGTGCTCGCAACATGTTTTCTTCAGTATACAATGATGCTATCATACTCCATATACTGCAATGTGACAGTGTTACAGACATATGTGATGTTGCTACTGTGACATTGCATGGTATCCATATTCTATGCCTACACTGGTGTTATGTTCATATCAGGCCTAGTGTATTGCTGTGTGTTTGGTTGCTGGTACATTATGGTCATTGTATGATCTTTAGAATAGCTCTTCATTTCACTACCACTTGGGCTACCATTCACATAGCCCCAAATATCCTCCTTTGTTTCCTGGCCACATGACATCCTTCCTGCAGAGGAGTGAAACATGTCCTCATGTCAAATATGCATACACACATCTGCAAGACATCCCCAGACCACTGCATGAGTGATTGCTAATTCTGTCTTGGTGTGGTGCACATCATATATGGACAGTGGCAGAATGTAATGCAATCCAACAACACATACTCACAATAGTCTTACTATCTTCCATGATATACATATAGGCATTGTTACTTTCATTTTATAATAATAGCTAGGATTTCATGTGATGTCGGTCATCAGCCTAATAGTGTCCTATGACCCTATAATCACTTGACATGTCAAGGTTGCTGTCATTGATATGCTGTATTGACATGTGGATATGCAGTATGGCTACAAGAGAGTATTACAATCTGTGATGTGAGCTAATATATTGATGAACACTGCTGCCATTACATGTTCCTTCTATAACAGCTGTAGTAATATGCCCCTTGAGAACTGTTTACATAGGTTCATAGTTTCATAGAAGGTTACTAGGCTAGTGGTCCTACAGCCCTTACACACCTAGCCATGTTCATCTCAAGTAGCACCAAATGTCCTTATGTGGAAGTAATTCGACGAACAAGTCCATGGTCAACACTGACTACCCCTGTCCATGAGGGACATCAGTGCCACCCCTCAGGGTGAATTTGCAGTCTCCCATCCATTTGTCTGGGTTGGGCTTGACTAGTATGTGGTGTTGAGCTCTGCTTCACATGATTTGTAAGTTTATTCCTGAGAAGTGGCAGTCTTTGGGAGATATATCGGTCTCTCAAGCACATTATGTAAATGTCACAGGCTAGGTTAATATCCCTAGAGTGAGCGACTCTTACACCATTAGATTTACAAATGCGCTGCATTTCCATTAGGGCAAGGTTAGAGCCTGTCCTGTAGGCCAGGCACAAGTCACCTCTCAGAACCTAATACAATACAGAGTACAATGACAGGGCTTTCAGTTTATCCACATATGTCATGGCATGGTTTGGAAGCCCTGTATTTTCTTGTTGAGAAACCCTTGTGGTCTCTCTAACTGCTGCAGGTGTCAGGTGAGGTACACAAAAAGGAGCATTGTGCTCTATTACTGTTCTGCTGAAGGTTATAATATTCTCAGACCTGGATGCGATGCCTTTACTTATGAGGTGCACGATGTAGAAGGCTTTCCTTACCACTGTGGAAGCTTGTTGGTTGAAGTTCAGATTGCTATCTACCTTTGATCCCAGGCCTAAAAACACTGGGATAAAGCTTGGGGGGGGGGGTGTTGTCAATACTGTAGTGGGGAACTCCACTTTGCCAAAGTCAATAATAATGGCACTTTTTGCATTTAGTTGTAGACCATGGCTTTTGCACCAGTCATTTGTCTGTGTTAGCTCCTCCTGGAATATGTTAACATAATTGGTGGACTCAATGACTGCACCTAAATTGCAAGCATCAGCAAACTTGGTAAGCCAAAGGCTGGACATTCAAAAAACAGATTCTAAACAGTAAAGGCCCCAGCACAAATTCTTGTGGTATGCCACTGGTGACGGCTCTACTGGTTGAGGCTGAGTCACCAATTTTGACACTATGTGCTCTGTTGGTGAGCCAGTTGCTATCCATCTACTGACATAAGGGTTACTCCCCAGCTGGGTGAGTTTCTCAATGATACCCGAGTGGGGAATTGTGTCAAAATCCTTGGCCAGGTCAAGATAGGTGGTACGCACTGTCTTACCTTCCACCAAGTCTTTGGTGACTTTCTCACAGAAGTCTACTAGGTTTAATAAGCATGATCTACCCTTATTAAAACCAAATTGGTTTGGGTCTAGAATATGAAGGTCACCTATGCCCATGTTGATAATGTCCATAATGATTCTTTTCATGGCCTTGTAGATGAGACTGGTTAGACTTATGAGTCTATGGTTCCTAGGGTCAGTTGATGGCCCCTCTTTGTGCAAGGTGATTGCTGTTGCTGTTATCCACTCTGCTGGAACAAAGGCAGTTCTCAGGCTATGGTTAAACAGGATGCTAAGTGGGTCATCTAGGTCCTGTTTCAGATTGCTTAGTAAGCAACCTGGGATATTATCTGGTACCACTGAATTTGTGTTTTAGCTTTGGAGAGCACAGATATGACCTGACCTCTAGACAGACTTGGTAGAGGACTGTTGTCAGGTATACTTTGGGGTATGGCCTGTGGGTCTACGGGGGGTGAAAGTTTCACCAAATCTGTCAGCTAGAAGGCTGGCAATTTCCTCCAGTGCAGCTTCATGTTTAGACTCCTAGCATTAAGCAGCAGGACCTTGAGTTTGCCTCCAGTAGAATTTTTTACATCAGCATTTTGTTGCTTTGACATTACATAAAAAAGGCACTATGGGGGAGGCAAAGGCCTTTGCCAGTATCTGACAGCCTATACAACACAGCTGCAGACCATCTCTGGCAAAGCAGCATGGTCTGTCAACCATCTCATTCCAGGCTGAGAGATACTGGATCCTCCCACATTGACACCAAAAGTTAAGCCAATTGTTGATGTTGATCATTTCTTATTGATATGTGGCATCATCCTGGGTGATGGCACATTCTACATATAGATTAACTGTGCAGTCCATACTATATCATGCTGATATGTGATTCATGCTATAAATGTCTTCATTTACATGCCCTCATCTGCTGTACATTACCATGTTTCACCTGTCCACTTTCCCTGTGTTCATTCCTATAAGTCATTTGTGTGCCCCCTAGTTAATACACACACTTCCCCTGTTTATTTATAATGCAGTCTATGTACCTTTAGTGATCATTTATACTACTTTTTGTTCAGTATGCCTGAAACAGGTTTCCACAATACTCTGCACTATACACACTGTCATGCATATGTTGGAAATGTATACATTGTTGTATTAATAACCCTGGTAATCACTGTGGCATCTCTTGCAACTACACTGACCTAGCTTGCCTGTAGGTAAACAGGTTTACACGTCTGTTGCTGTCCGTGTTGCTTTACATGGTTTCCTGGCTGACAACACTGTCGCTAGCCACAAAACTGTATTTGTTCATGTTTAAATGGGGTGCGTAGCATGAATATGTAATTAGCACTGCTGCTCACAGCACAAACATGTAAACTCTGGATAGGCTTTGCGGTAAGCCTACACAGAGTTTATTGAATCCCCAGGAAAGTCTTAACCTTGTGATGAGCATGTGGAGGACTAGGATTGGTTAAGATATTGTTTAAGCAGTGGTTTAAAACTACTGAGTTTGTTAGCGAGTTTTATTTGTATGCAGATACTATTCCAGAGTTTAGCAACATATTTGGGAGTACAGTGAGTCTCCTGCAACATTACTTGATTTATTTGTAGTAAGAATTTGTTACTAGAGCAGAAGTCCCTTACTGGACAGTAGGACAACAAGGAACTGAAACAAATTGTTTTATAATGTCTGAACGTTTAGTTATAGGGAAAGGGGAGGTAGATGAAACAGGATTGTCTGATCATCTTGCGATAATGGCTAGAGATAAAGGAAAACAAGGAATATATAAAATAGGTAAAGGAATAAAAAAGGATAAATGGGAAAGCATGGAATGAAAAAGGATAGAGATTAGTAAATCTGTTATGGAAAGATCATATTACTATTAGAACATTTTATAAAAATTGGTCTGAATGGTAAATATTTAAGGAAAAATATAAAAAAATGTTTTTAGAGTTTCAATATGATGTGAGAAAAGTAGAGAAAGTAAAATATAAAAGAAGATATAATGATCCATTAGAAGATTTAGAACATAATGATAGAAAATAATTTTACAAAGAAAAGGAATTATACAAATGAAATCAAAACAAGACTTGTGATTTAAAAAAATATATTTTTCCAATGAAAAGGAGACGTTTCAAGTTACTTAAGCAGGTTAGTAAAGGAAGAGGATAGTGTAAGGAGAGAAATAAAATTATAAAAGGATAAATAGAAAGAACTCAAGAAAGGATTATTAATAGTGTAGTACAATATATAAAAGAAATGGTTAAAGAAGAAGGTAGTGAAAAAACATGGAAAGCAACAAAGTTAACAGAAAAAAAGAATAAAGAGTTGGAAAATGAGATTTATTTAAATGAGCTTCATAAAGTATTAAGACAAGTAAATACAGATTTGGCTGCAGGGCCAGATGGAATAGGGTATGAAATGTACAAAAATTAAAGGATTGGCAAACAAAATGCTTAAAGATTTTGAATAAATGTTTAATTAAAGTTTTATGTATACAGAATTATGTAGTGGAATACTTAAATTCATATGGAAGAAGGAAGACAGAAGACAATTAAAAATGGAGACTGATAGTACTGAATTATAATGACTGTAAGATATTTATAAAAATAATACAAAACTGGTTTGAAACTAAACTAGAAAATATTATGGAAGATCATATACAGAGTATAAAAGGGAGGTTGTCAAGAATTAAAAATAGAGACATTGTGGATAATATGAATAGAAAAGAAGAAGTGAAAATCATGATAGGAGACTTTAATAAGACATTTGATACAACTGAACATGAAATCTTATGGGTAATAATGAAAAAAGTGCAATATACGTGAGAACGTTAGGAAATTATGTATGTCAGCATACAGTAATAATAAAGTAAGAACACTTGCAAATGACTGATTAAGCCAAGAAAGTGATGCAAGACAAGGATGTCCAATGAGTTTTATACCGTTTGCATTAATTATGAATGTGATAGTATGTGAAGGAAATTACAAAATGAAAGAGGCAGGGTGTATATAACACCTGAAAGGTTAAGAATTCAAGTACTTTTAATATCTGCAGATGGCATTATAATAAATGTAAAAACAAAATGTGGATAAAATAAGTAAAAAATTGCACAAACGGGTGTCTAGAGGTGATAGGGATTGTGTTAAATAAAGAGAAAAGTAAATGTTTAGGTGATATAGTAAAGATAGAGGTATATATTTTATAGTGAATTAAATTTTTGTGCTAGGTATACCATTTGGGAATAAAGATGCAAGTAGAATTCAATAAGAAAAAAAAACATTGAAGAAATAAAACAAATCTCTTTTTTTGGAGAACATTTAAATTATCATTCAGAAAAAAGGTATATATGATAAATTCAGTACCAACATGAAAAATAGCATACCTAGTAAGTATATTTATGAAAGGAATTATTGCAGATACATATTTTTTTATTGATACAGGTTCTAGATTAAATCCAGTAAATAAAAAAGAAGAAGGAGGTTTCAGTGGTATATGCTGCTTCATTAAATTTGTAAAAAGTGTTAAAGTGTCTAAATGAAAAAGATGAGAGATTAGTAGTAAAATTGTACAAACATAAGTATGATAAAGTTAGGGTATGGTGAAAAAGCACGTACAAATAGGGGTATGGTAAAAATGAGAAAAAGTGTATAAGTAACAAAATACAATTTTACCAAGAAAAAAATAATTTTTGTGGAAAATACAAACTGATGATATTGAAAAAGATAGAAAAGTATGACATAAGAATGTAATGATAAAACATTATGTAAAACCACAGGAAAAATCTAATAGATGAAAAAAAATTAAAGCTATTTTAAGACGCAAATGGTGTAGTCAGAAAATAGTTTTTTGAAGACTGGTAGCAGATAAATTGCCAGTAAAAAGAAATATGCCAAATAAAAAGAAAAGTGATAGAATGTGTCTACATTGTCCAGAAGATACTATGGAACACATGTTTTTGAAATATAAAAGAGTAAAAAAGTTATGGGGAAAACTATGTAAAGATTTTTCGAAGGTATAAAAGAAGTAGATAAAATAAACATTGATATGATTAAATATGGATATTTTAAGGATAGAAGTAAAGAATATGTTAAAAGAATAGATAAAAGGTTATTTTATGTTATATGGAATGAAAGAATAAATGAAATTATGTTTAATGATAAATAAATTTTAGCAGCAATATTAAGTAAAATTAGATATGGTTATGGAAAAAGAAGTGGAGGTTTAATAGGGATGAAAATTTAGTATAATTATAAAGGAAATTATGAATATATGTAAACAGATTTATGTATCTATATATTTTCAGATTTGTAAACAGTTGTAAATATGTAAATATTTTGTAAATACAAGTTCTTTTTTGTATATTAATGAAGGACTCTTACTCTTTCTAACAGGTGCCATGAGATCTTTTATAGCCTCCTGAGCTATCACCAACTGAAGCAGATGGGGCCTCAGTTTAACATCTGATCCAAAAGACAACACTCTCAGGAGTGCAGCACCCCCGTTATGCTGTAGTGCAGTATCAGCAATCCATCTACCTGGTGTGGGAATAGAAACCACAGCCCTCGCCACCAAAGGTGAGTGTGCTACTAACACTACTGCAGACAATTACCACTAAGGGACCATACTCTGAACACCAAAGTATACTAGTTCTGGTTCACAAGAAGATAATACCTCAACATAAATGTATTTTTTAACAGGATAAAATCTGCCCTCTTGTAATCCAAAGCCTATGCCCCTGTCACCTTTCTCATTGCTAATCTATGGGCTATAAATAAAACTACAGCAAACTCATTGCTCCCCAATGATTTATCTTCTCCATGCACTACAAAAGAATCAAAAGTAAGATTTAAAAAACAAAAGTAAAAAAAAAACATGATGTGTTGTTCTGGATTTGAAAGCCAGTAAAGCACTGAGGGTGTGGTTGACATCTTACATGTTTTCTGTGCAAGGGAAGCAATTTAATTCAAAATAATTTGTGCATTTCAGCAGACAGCAGACTGAAATGGGAGGTCAAATGAAGCCATTTCATGCCCTGCTACTGTTGTTTACTGGTCATCCCTGTCTGCTTTTAGTGTAGCCACAATGTTAACAGAGCCTAAGAGGTGCTTAACAATTGTTAAGAAGTCCTCCAAGTGTTTTTAGGTCAGGTTTTGCTCTACAGCAGAGGTGAACCAAGGCAGAATTTCGCCATTTTATGAGCATATTAAGGGTGCCCCATGCACTACAAACTGTTTATGCACACACTTGCATGGACAGTTTTCTGTAATATTTTGTTTTTACATAGTTGAGACCAGAGTGTTCACTTTTTTATCAGATTATTACTTGTAGTAGTAGTACTTGCCACACTTTTGGCATCTCTTCTACTTTTAAGTAATAAGTTGGGGAAAGTCATAAAAGGTGCTAGGTTATTAATATAAAAGGTGCACATAAAATCCAGTTATCTCCTCATTTATGTACTGGCTTACATGATTTATCCACCCAACACCATAGTCTCACCAACTACTTATTATGTGCAGGCTGACTGCATTTGTTCATTGGACTAATTCTGGCACTGCTTTTTTTCTCAAGCATTAGAAAAATGTATTGCATTATCATTAATAAATGTTCAGGAATTACCAATCAATTAAAGAACAGCAGCAACTCTTATATGTCAGCCAGCCATACCTTTCAGCTGTCCAGAATTTTACAGACTGTGTTGATTTTTGCCTCATATTTTTGGTTTGTCCCTAGTAAAACTTGGATTTATGGAAAATCATTGAGAACTGCACTCACTGAATAATGACAGGCACTTGAATTTCAGACTTCGTAGCTTCCAGACAATGTATGCTAATGCAAAACCGGTTATTCTAGCATCTTTCTGAGTTAATGAGAGCAATTTTTAAAACATCTCTCTGTTTTGGGGCCTTTGCCCTCTCATTATTTTTCACTTTGTCCCTGATTCTTGCAGTGAGAAGTATTGCAGTTTAAAAGTCTTCAGGCCATACTTTGATCTGTTGGGTAAAATATTTTCTTATTAAATGGAAAACAGCGGATTAGTAAACACAAGGTATAAATCTGACACACGCATACTTTTCCTGTAATGTTTTCCAGGATAGAACTTGATTTATACTATTCAGATTTGAAGGTCTCTGCTGCAAGACTGCATTCTCCCTTAAAAATATTTAATAAAAGGAATATGCTAGTTTGAATGTCTCTGCAGTATTGCTTTCCACCTTAAAAACATGTAATAAAAGGAATACCAAAGGAACAATGCAGAGCAACTTATTTAAAAACCTTATGTCAGATCTGCTAAGTACAAAACCAGGCAGCAGTCGATATTAAATGAAATTCCCCCTTCGGCTTTCCTGTAAAATGCTGATCTAATGCCAAAAAAAAAAAATAATCCAGCTTTTTGTGCTCATTCAACATACTTTTGCAACAACAACAGTGGAAAACTTCACACAGACTTATCTAACCATCTGCTGCTTGATATTCACTATGAGTTTTATTTCTTTGAAACAATTAATGTTAAAATTGCACTTGCTTAGAAAGAAATTTTAACTTGGAATGTAATGTCAATCTATAGCTTTCAACCTACTAGGAACAAATCTCAACAGAAGCAGGGACAAATCTAGAAACAATCAGGACAATCAGGGACACTTCTAAAATATTAGTGCTATTAACCAGAGAAATTGACGGAGTAAGAGAGTGTGACTTAACATACATTTTATGAAGTAAAAGAAGTCTATAACCCTAGTTGTCATTATTTATTAAGGGTAATTCACCACCTTTTCTACAACGGTCATCAGTTTTAGGAAGGATTAGGAGAGAGAGCAAACATTTGAGTCAAAATCAGGGACAGTTGAGAGGCCTGTGCTGTTCTACAGTTTGTATCCAGAAGCATGTTAGAAAAACAAGGAATTACACCATTAAAAAAAGAATCTCTAGAAAAATCATCCACTGCTTCAGATTCTGTGGGATTCAAATGTGACTCTCTAGGTTAAAATTTCCTTCAACCTGTAATATCTGACAATACACACCATGAAATACTAAAATGAATATGGCCCGCAGGGTGCAAGGCATTACATAGGTCAATCAATGCTACTACACATTGTGACCGATGCATCTAACTTTCCTCATAACAAGTTTTCCCAGTTTATTCTAAAACTCCAGACTGTTTAAACTTTGCTTTTTAAGTAATGATTCAGTTCTGGGAACAAAGAACATAATAACTTTCACGCCACCTCAATTCCTCCTATTTCCTTTAGTTGCCCTGCCCAGAGCAACATTAACCTATGTGGGCTAATAAATATTCAGGACATTGCCAACCTTGTATAAGCTGGTCTTTAATGTTGTTGTGTCTTTTGACTTATCCCGGTTAGGGGTCGCCACAGCGGAACTCCGGTCCGCTAATGTTTGGTAGTGGATTTTTACGTGCCGAGTTACCAGCCCTGACGCACAACCTTCAACGAAGGCACGCCCATTCATGCATACCTCCACATAGAAGACGCTCTAGCTGAGAATCGAACGTGACAACGTCTTGCTGTGCGGTGACAACGCTTCCGTAGCACCACTACCGCGGGTTATAAGCTGGTCTTTAATATTAGAATTTAATGTCAACATTTTCTGTTTGTCTCTCTCCCTAAGTTTAAACTGCATGTCCCATTCAACACTCTCACCCACTGACAGTAATTCATATAATATATTCTGTTTCTACAATTTTCAGCAGTATCATTCACAACACTTTTATCAAGGATCTCTCTGTTTCTCTCATTTTCTCTAAAGAGAAAGGATATAGGAAATAGGACTACTCACCATATTAATTTATGTTTGAGAAGGCCCACTGTAGTGGATACATTGCTCTTTGGTACCCCTCCCCCTGCAATTCATGCATTCAGGTGCACATGGCTTTGTGCACTAGGTTTTAAGCCACACCTTATTCCATGTTCTCGGTTAAGCCCTATGGAACTTGGGCAAGCATCTAAAAGGTAAACATGTAATAAGCAGGGTATACAGCTGAACTCGGAATATTAACAGTACTATCACTCTGCAACTGACAGGATGAGGCCATGCAAATAAATGGGATGATGGGAAGGCAGTGAATGCCACTGAAGGCAGGTCCCACCAAGGTCAACTGCTATGGTGAGCACTCACATATCTGTTATAACTTAACATGAGAAGCTCCTCTCTGCAATGAAAAACCTCCAAGAAGTATTAAAAAAATCTCTTGTACATAAAAATGAGATCTGCGGTACTAAAGTGCCTAAGGAAGACTACTGAAATTAGTTGGGGTGTAACATATTACTAAAACGTGTACTTATGCAGTGGACTTCAAATCCATTTGCCAAAGGCAATTTTCCTCCTGATAGCAAAAGATGGTACAGACTGCAATCCATTTAGATAATGTTTATTTACCATAGCCATGGCAGCCGCACTTTACCTACAACAAATGAGGCAAACAGCTGGTCCATCTTCCTGAGATCTTCCTAAGGTCATAGACCACTTGAGGTAAAACTTGAGATGGCGACACAAATCAAATCTCTTTCATCTTACCAGTGATTATTTATTTCCCAGTAGATGAAGCAATTAATATCAATAAAAATCTTAATTCCCAGTGTAGTAACTGTAGTGAACCTTTCTTATAGCTACACTCATGGACAGGCAAAGAGAGCCATTAAATAAAGCATTTTTAATGGGGGTATGCTCCCCTTGTATTCCCAACGCAGGGTTATGTACCCCCCCCACCACTTACTCTCTCCTCTCTCTCTCTCTATATATATATTTTTTTTTTTTCCATACCTGTCAACCTGCAGACATTGAAAATATGAATAATGTTCCTTGAAACGTAAGTACAACCAGCTAAAAATTGACATCTAATTAGCATAAAATCTGAATACCAAACAGCACACTCCTCTTCCCACTTCCAATTATAATAATAATATTTAGAAACATGTTTAAAAAACAAAGAGTGACAAAATGATGGAATATATAAGCATATTATCAAAGAGACAGTGTAAAATCTGTACACTTTAATGATCTGTATTGTAATACTCTACCACAAATGGTCAATTGTCTCTGCTTCTGAAAAAGTGGAGATGTAAGATGTTTGCCCTCTTTCCTGAAATGATTGGTGCCACTAGTATATTGGTTATGCAGTGTGCTTTTCTGTGTACTAGACAGCTTCAGAAATTGTGTGATATGAAGGAGAGTAAAAAAATGGTGTGAAGGGGTACCTCAAGCCTGAAACTACAGACATGCACAACCAGTGCAGGGATAAATCAAGCCTGAAAAGTTCTGATATATATATATATATATATATATATATATACACACACACACAGACACACACACATATATATATATATATATATATATATATATATATATATGATACATACATATATAAATACATATATGTTTACCAACTTTGAGACCGCACAGCTATGCGGAAAGGGAAACATATATATATATATATATATATATATATATATATATATATATATATATATATATATATACTTATATGATAGATAGATATATATATAAATATATATATGTTTACTAACCTTGAGACTGCACAGCTATGCAGAAAGGGAAACAATCTACATCTAAACTCACTATATAAAAATGTTTCTGTATGTCACTGATTACATGACCAAAGTAAATGAAATGGATTCTCAGTCAGAGGTAATCAATGAAATAGTTTGCATAAAGTTGTCCTTAGACAAAATGGACTGCTTCCTACATCAGATGCAGGCAGGACACTTTTTCCCTAGATTCTGTCTCAGTAGATGGACTTATTCATGGACAGTTATGCAACCACTGTCAGTAGGTATCACTCGTTTGCATTTAGAGTCATGAGATCCTTGAGAAAGATCAATTAAAGCACCTTGAAAATAAAGATCAATAATTCTGAGATTCGCCAGGTTAAGATAATTGTGCAGGCAATGTCTTCTAAAAGATGAACTTCAGCTCTACATAACCAACCATGCGATGGGAAGATGGAAAAGCCTACCAGTCATGAAGTAACCAAGGAGAAGAGTTCTGCCGGGTTAGGCAAAATTCCAAACCCCCCATAAACGAATGGATTTGTGTATAAACATTGAGGACACAAACATATCTACAAATAAAAAAATGGATAAAATCGAAATGGCCAATAAATAACAGAAATCAAATATGTGTTTCTACAGGAGAGGCACGTATCCCTGTCTCTCCATGTCCCACTTACTTAAATATATTAGCTTTGTAGTCACATAGTCCACAGAGAAACAGCACACACACCAAAAATGAAAATTAAATGTGGTTCCCGCACCCATCTGCAGCACTGCGCTGTCCATTACAAACTTCTGACTTGCATAATACATGGTCAAGCACAACAAGGATCTGATTTTAATAATTGACAAAACTAACATTAATTACAAGATTTTAATCCCTCAAAGAAGTGTTTGGTCAAAGTTTTGCCACTAACAAGATCATAATCAACCAAGGTACACACATGCAACTTGCTATGTAGTAACCAAGACCAAAATCAAACAATCATTTAAAAAAATGAAGTCCTGGAGATTCAGTATTTACCAGTGAGAGACCTGCAAAACACTCTCCTACACAGATTGTCTCAGAGACTGCCTAATCAAAGACTCCGACTCAGATACAAAAATTAGGGAAGGTAGCAGTTTAAAAGGACCGATCCAAGATATGCAAAAGAAATCCTGGTGGGATTCTTTAAATTGGCTCTTGGAACAGCTGGCTGGCCCTCACCTGCTGATCTTCTGTACTGCGTTATTTAATTTTTATGACCTCAGTATGTAACGATTAAGAAAGCCTGTTAATTATGAACTGCTAAATACACTTCTAATTCACATCTTTTATGAGGCTCTAGCTGAAAATGGACCAGGGTCCATCTACCTAAATGTACATGCAAAAATAAATATGTTTATAACCGAAGGGAGTATCACATTTACAAATACTTAATGCTGCCATGTCTATGTTTTCTTCTACTCACTGCACTGTGCAGATAAACTTTACTTCGTCGTCTTCTTTTGGCTTTTCCCAGTTAGGGGTCGCCACAGTGGATCACCTGTCCGCTCATGATTGGTAGTGGAGTTTTATAGTGTTGAGTTGCCAGTCAGGCACCCAACCTTCCATGGAAGGCACACACAAACACACACAGTCACACCTAGGGCCAATTTAGAGTATCCAATCCACCTACAGCATGTCTTTGGGATGTGGGAGGAAACCGGAGCACCCGAGCACCCAGAGGAAACCCATGCGACCACAGGGAGGACATGCAGACTCCACACAGAAGACACAGCAGCCGAGGATCGAACTGGAGAACCACTTGCTGTGAGGCGGCAACGCTAACCACAGGAAGAACTTTACAAGTGTCCAAAATTCATCTAAGCATTTTTGTTAAGGGTGACTTGGCAACACAAACTTCCCTAGGGTGAGGTTCATAGATTTATTCATAAATACTAGGAAATCAGTCTGCAGACTATTACAAGCCCGGTCAATAACCAGAAGTCAGAATTAAATACTGTGCCTTAACAGACCTTAACCATTATGCCAACTTCTCACCCCTTCATTCTTTCTTAGTCTTAAGGCCCTGCTGCTTTGCTAAAGGAGAATAATACAGTTTGCTAACAATTGCTTCTAGCATCCACACATAAAGATACCTTAACCGATTCTAAGAAATTGTTTAAATATTCTGCTTATATCATATATGGACAAACAAATAAATACTTGCTGGCTCACAGCATTTCTCTCAGGCCAGACACTTTTAAACAACTGAGGAGTGGATTTTCTCTACTGAAAGACTACAACTGATCTCTGCATAGGTATGCTGCACCTTGTTAGGTTTCTTTTACTTCTGTTTAAAATACACTTCACATCATGTAGAAAATGCATCCTTTAGACGTAAAGGAAAAAAAAACATTAAATTTGGCGAGCAGTAACATTTAAGTAAAGGAATGAATAGCACATATCTAAATATCAGCTTGTGCATTCAGAAACGAACAAAACATTTTAAAATGAAAACAACTGCCCTTCTGTTAATCTACAGAACATCAAGAAGTAAAGACTTATTGTGCTGTAACATGTACAGCTATCACCTCCTTGTCTGCATAATGAAGACAATGGCATACACACAGTTGTGTTTACAAAAGAATGCAGACTGGAATCAAGAGCTTCTCATCTTCTGCCAAGACAGCAGTCCAAATAATGCTATTCAAAATTCAAATAACAATGTGTCCCGAAATTCTGTCTTAATCATGTTCCTGGTAGACATTCAGTGCAGCAGAAACTTGTGCTGCCTCGTGTCAGTTACGTCTGCATTCCCTTCAGTCTGTCTGTTCATTCTCACTACCTGCTCCAAAAGACCAGAACTTAAAACTACTTACTGCCTGCTGTGCTGGGACGCAGTGGTGTCCTCCATCATGGTTCATTTCTTCTGGCTGCATGTTCTCTTTGTCATCAGTTGGAGAAGGGGGGTTGCTCTGGCATGTGCTCACCAAGTCAGGCAAGCTTGTAGAAGGGTACTTCGGGAAATCCACATCTGATCCCTCCTGCCAAAAAGGAAAAAAAAGACATAGCAATATAATTTAGGAGGGGTGAGAATCTACCGTTAATACTGCCCATTATGTTACTGTGATCCTTAAAAATCACAAAACTGGAACTAGTTTGCAATGATTCATGTAACTGATCTGTAGTCTATGGAGCACGGTGATTATGCTCTGATATCGGACAAAAACAAATCAGTTAAGCACTTCTATAGTACCAGACCTGATCTTAACAAACGTTAAGCAACCCCTCCTTCAGTTGTTAAGATCGGGTATCATGCTATGCAGTTCTGCCAGTACTGACCAGCGAATGACAGCAGAAGAATAAAAAACAGCTTTGTTTCTGCCTGCTGTCTGTGCCGATAATGTGCCCCTGACGTTTTCAATCATAACGGAATCTCTTACACTGTTTTCCTGACAGAACTCGCCAAGTACTTTATGGCTTTGAAAGCCAGAAAAACACTTAGTGAGTTTTTTCTGTAACTAGTAGTGCATGGAGCAGATAAAGTACCATGCATTGCAAACAATTATGATTATTTCTGCAATTGTAAACCTCTTATTACGTGTTCTCAACATGGATGTTAAGATTCACCTCTCAAGCTTCTTGGCATCCATGTCGCAGACACACAATAAACCGGTTATGATCAGTGACCTGCTCATAGTCCTCTGTTAAACATGCTCGTCTTAAAACCAAAGCAGTAATTCAAATGTCAAAACAAAATATGCAGTAAAACTCATAATAATAAAACTTCATAAATATGATCTGATCAATATAAGACTATATAAAACTGGAAATGTAAAGCACATTTCTAGTCTGTTTTTGTCACTGCTTTGTAACCTAATGTTTCCTTCAGTCAGCTGCAATAATGAAATTCTCAATAATAAAAATGGCAGATATATATCCAGTGAGGAAATCAACAAGAAAAAAATCAACATAATCAGACATTCCATGTTGCTACATACAGTTCCTTATCAAATGTAAGAAACCGTCAGATGTTACTGTTTTTTTTTTTTTTTGAGATGACAGATCACCTTAAGAATGCAAAAACACACACGCAACAGCCCACTCAGTCTTATTAAAAATACGTATTTCATTATTTAGAAGAGGCCTACAGAGACATTTTTAAGGTAGGGTATTCCATACTGCCACCTTTACAGGCACATATTTTTTAGTTTATTGACAGGTCTCCTCATGTGGCAGTGTCCATGCACTGAAGAATGATGTTGGTGAAAGTGTGCCTTCCCCCTCCATACCTTTCAAGTGTTCTGATTTTTGTAGAATTCCCAGATTTTTTACTCATATTTTTTGTCTGTTGCACATAAAATTTCTGGCTTTCTGGCAAATCATTGAGGAGAAAGTCACTAAATAATGGCAAACATTTTAGTTTCAGACTTTAATATCCTTCAGAAAATGCATGCTAATGCAAAACCTGTTATTTTAGTAACTTCCTACATTTGTAAGAGCAATAAATAAAATGTGTCCCTGATTTTGAGCCTTTGTCCCCCATTACTTTAGGCTTTATCCAGATTTCTTGTGCTAAGAGGTTGAGGTATGTTTCCTTCAAGTGCCCCTGCTATAATCCGTATGTGAGGTAAATGCATATAATTGGCCAAAATTGTTGCTGTTGTTAGACTGCATGGATTTTATAAAACAACTATATACTGGTCAAGAATTAGTTAATTACACTAAAAATAAAAGAGCTAATTATCAAATCAAATGCCTTGTTAGTATCATAATTAACTCTGGAAACACCCTTATTATGATCTTGATGTATAGCCCAAGTAAAACCCTGAGGCAGCATTGTTATCTCAGATACTTCCCTGTTTTGCAGAAACTCATACTATAAAAATGAACAATACTCTTTAAGGCTTCCAAATGTCTCATACTTAGACACCTAGTGAAAATTTTGTAATTTATATTAAGAAATAAAAAAAAAATCAGATTTCCGAGATGGCTGAATGCTGAGTAACAGCTTTACTTCAGCTCTCCCAGTGGAAAACAGAAAATCAAGAAAGAGTGAATTTGTCTTTTTGGGTACATTTCAGTTACTGGCTAGTAAGTGCACTGCCTGGATACCAGCAAAGAGGAAAGTTTTGAGAACCTGAAGAAAGTTAGCCACAAAAGGCGAAGAGAAAACACTCGCTGTGAATAATCCTGCAGCTCTTCAGCAAAAGTCAGTTCAAGCTCCAGCTTTGGTGCAAGATCTGGCTTCCAGTAATCTAGAGAGAAAAAAAATCAAATGTGGTCAGAGCTGAGTGAAACACTTAAGGAGTATATCAACTCAAATAACAAAAGGCTGGAAAAGTGGAAGAAGCTTTAAAGAGATATTTAGATGAGCTGATATAACTGCAAAAAATCCGAGGTCAAAATGAAGAAAATGCTGGCTGAGTATGACAGTGCTCAAGAAGAGATGTTTCAAAATTGGTAGAATTAGAGGACAGAGCACATAGGGAAAAACCTGAGATTTTCTGCTGTACCTTAGAAGCTGGAAGGAACAGACTGTATTAATTTTATGAAAGCACAAATAAGCAACTGGACTGGTATTCCACAGTGGGAGTTGTTAATTGAAAGGGCACATTGTGAGAATGCTCAAAACTTGGCTGTGGGAAAGCAACCAAGACTTCCAAGTGTAAAGATGCAATCCTACCAGTAGAAGGAATTGATTCTGACAAAAGTGTGTCAGAAGGACATAGTACCAAAAGATGGAGACATATGGAGTACATTTATCCCACCAATCAGGGAATGATGAGCGGCAGGTGTGAGATTCAAGCTGCTACATTCAATTGTCTTCAGGAATTTTTTTCTAGGAGGATCAAAGTCATTTTTTGATTCACAACATGCTAAGGAGGAAATATAAAAGTTTGTCCAAGAAAAAGTGAGCTATCAAACAGAAGGGGACTCTGCTTCTTATATTTCTGATAATAAAGCTCAAAGAGTACATTGGAAATGAACCACAGTTGGGAAATGCAGATCAAAAGGAAGAAAACCAGCAACAGAGAAAATAATGAATAAATGTGGGATTACAAAGCATCAATCACATCAGTGAAATAATAGCTGAACAAGAAACACCGAGAAATACTGGATTTTTTTGTACTTTGTTAAACTTGTAGGGGACTCCAAAGTGTATGCCCTACTTCATGTCATTAATGTTTCGAAAAACATTAAGGAGGGAAGGAGGAAGAAACAAAAAATGTAACTAAAACAATTTTTTCACTTAACAGTAATTTTATAAAATATTATTTTTATAAAACATGACATATACTGCATGTTGTACAGTATAACATTTTCAGTTATTTTCGTATGTTATAGGGATAATGAAGTAAACAAGTGCCCTTTTTTTTCTTCTACTTTTTTCTTTCTTCTTGGTTAGTTTTAAGAAATGTAGGCATTGCAATGTAAAAAAAGAAAAATCAAAAAGAAGAAAGCCCGGAGAAAAGCATGTTTAAGAGAACAGTCTGTAATCCTGGATTGCTGAGGTGAGGAACATATTGCAAACAAATACATACCATGATATACATAAAACTGATACTTTTTTTCTTACTTTTGCATAGGGGAACAATAGGATTAAGTCCCTTGGCTTCATCTAACCCCAAGTTTTAAGTGGAAACAAGTAACTAAGAGAACACTGAATGTACTAAGTTTTCTTTTAGCAAATAACTGTTCGCAGTGTAATATGAGATGCTTATAGCTGAAGGGAACTGTGTATCTGGTTCTCATGTTTCTATGGAGGAAAGCTGATAAGGGCGATAAAAAACAGAATACTTGTTTTTCAGTTGCCAAAAGATAATGTTTTCTGAAAACATTCCAGTTGTTTTCTACATCTGGGAGAGGAATAAAGATAAGACAAAAACAGACAAGCATTTAGTGTAAGTTGAAGTACAGGCTGTGCCATGTGTCTTATCTTGGATAACATTCATTATAGATTAATTCAAGCCTGTGAGTGTAGCTGTCAGTCTGGGACAACTGTTCTTATTAGGAGGGTTACACATCATTTTGAAGATGTACATAGTTTTGTGTGTTTGTATTTCGTTAATAAGTTATGGGGATGTTCGAGGTTTGTTTTTGTTTTTATTTTTTGAGAGTTTTCATTAAAACAAAAATTCTTGTAAGATGTGACATAGGTTCAAATGGATATGACAAAAAACAACTGGATAAATGATGTCCTGCTAAGCATTATTGTATGCATGTAACACAAAAGCTGAAACAAGGTTCCCTATTATATGATCGAAGACAGTCTTTTGAATGCGTCTTGATCGAACTTGAAAGCACGAAACGGCATATAAGCAAATTCTTTCCTTGAGAAAGAAATTGCTTGGCCGCCTCCATTATTTTGCCGCTTTTGTCACTGTTGTGCGATCTTGGAGTTAATATATTTAAGGGGGGTGTATGGGGTGAAGCCCCCCACTTTATGTAATGTTTTACATTTTTTTTTTCTTTTTTGGAACAGCGTTTTTTTTTCCCTGGGAAAAAAATCGCTGTTCTAAGTGTTCAGGATTGTAAGCTTTCGCTTACATGGGGTCGATAAATCAGCATTCGCTTTTTTAAGCGTTCGCTGATTTAATATTGACCCTGAAACTAGACATTAAAAAAGCTGTTATACATAATTTCTTATCATAAAGGCAATGCTTTCCATACTATCTTCGAAAGTGAATGGTCTCACAAAGATTAGTGAACTATATTAAGAAATGCAGAGTGCAAATAACTATGCTACAGGAGGCACATTTGGAAAGGACTAAGCATGTGAATTTAATAAAGAAAGGATTTCAGGACAGTTATTCAAGGGAATAACTGGGATAAAGGAAAGGGAGACTACTTATATTAATTGCTAAAGGAGGTCCAATAGTGATACAAGAGGGAAAAAGCTAATAATGGTGAATTTGTAGTAGTAACAGCGACTGGCAAGGGAGGAAGATTACATTGGCATGAATATATATTCCACTTAAAAACTGCTATAATGGCGTTTAAGAAAATTCTGAGGGAAATAATCAGCTTTCAGCAGGGAATATTACTTTTAGGTTCTTTCAACTTTTAGGTGGGGAATGGAATAACGATCTCATATCATGCGTCAATAATAATGAAAATACAGATGTAGGATAATGAAATAAAAGTGAGACCCCACCTATCTGTTAAACAGAGAAGAATTTAAGGAACTGGTAGTGGAAACTATTTGGGAGTTATTAAAGAAAATAATAATTTCTTCAAATAATATAGCTAGGAAGTGGGATAAAATGAAAGTGCAGTTTAAAAATAGGGTCGATATAAAATACAAATAGATGTATGTGAACGTCGCAAAGTTTACTTTTAGTTATCTTAGCCACCAAACTATTTTTCCTATGTATCTCACCATGTATTCTTTTTACCTTTGTTAACAATCTGCTTGCTTTATTGTAAATAACTATTATTACTTGTATAAAAATGTGCTTTATTACCTTTAATTGTATAAACTAATATCTGCTTACTGTAATATGTAATACTACTTATAATTGGAGATTTCCTCCCTGGGCCTTCACTGAAAAAGGACTTGTGTCCAGTCGGACTTTCCCAGTAAACAAATATTAAATAAATAAAAATAAAATAAATATGTTTAAGGAGTAATTAGAATCATTTAGAAGGGCTGAAAAAGTTTAAAGTTTTGTGGAATAGGGGGAATCTCACAGAACAAGAAGAGGTACAACTGCAGCGTGCATAAGAGCAACTAAGGGATTCATGGATAATATGGATAAGTTTAGAAATATTGCTGTTAAGCAACTGTTTTTTGATAATAACTATAGAGCACAAAAGCTTTTAGCATAATGGCTCAAGCTACAGAAAGTAGAAAGGGTTGTTCCCAAGCTTAGGGAGCCTATAACAAGGAAAATAACCAGAGATTCTGTAGAGGTATTAGAAATATTTTGGAAATTCTATGAAAATCTGCATAAAGCATAGAAATGTGGAAATCAAGAAATAGTATAAATGGAAGCATTTAGGAAAAATTAAATATGACAATATTAGAGGTAGATGAGGCTCAATTATTAACAGATAGGAGGAGATGAGATAAAAATGGTGATGTATAAAAAATCTACAGGAAGAGATGGTGTCCCTGTGAGTCTAGAAGCTAGTAGGGAAGAAAGTGATAAAGATCATAACCCATTCAGAAGCTCGACTGTTCAAAAAGTTGAATTTCATATAGCCAATACCACATGATTGACTTTTCAGAAAGTTGAACTTCAGAAAACAGCAAAAGTCTACATTTTTGCAGGGGGGCTTGCCCCCCTGCACTCCCCATGTGGGGAGCTTCACCCTTACACCCCCTGTATATTATATATACCAACTCCAAGATCACACTACAGTGGGGAAAAGATAAATTCCCCTATCTCCACTGTACCGTGATCTCCATTCAAAAGGTTTGAAATTTCAGAAAGTCAGTCATATGGTCTCGACCATATAAGGTTAAACTTTCTGAAAAGTCGAGCTTCTGAATGGGACCCTAAAGAAAGATTTTGTTTAACGATATTTTAAAAGGAGGAGAAATACCAACATTCTGGAAGAAAGCTGTGGTTGCTATGGTTGCTATAAAACCTAAGGATGGTAAAGATCCATTACATCCAGCTTCATATAGGCCCATTTTGATTCTAAACTACGATTATAAAGTGTTTATGTCTATAACAGCTAAAAGAATGACAGAGGTATTGCCAAAACCGATAGACATGGATCAATGTGGTTTTGTGGAGGGAAGGGAAACATTTGACAGCATTAACAGAACAATGATGATCCAGAGGGAAGCAGGATGCAAGAAAATACCACTGTTGTTGGTGGGTCTTGATGCAGAGAAAGCATTCGACAGAGTAAGCTGGGACTTTATGAGCAGGGCAATGGAAGCATTTGTATTCCCTGACAGAATAATAAGGTTAATTAGGAGGATGAATGAGGGCTCAGAGGTGAAAATCAAAGCGTGTGTATGTGTGGGAGGAATCCCTCTCTGCTAAGTTTTGTTTAAACAGAAGAACCAGGCAGGGATGTCCTCTTTCCCTTTATTTGTGTTATATACAGAACCATTGGCAAAGAAATTCAGAGACTTGTAAAATCAAGGATGTAATTGGTGTGGTAATCAAGGAAAGTTGGCGTTATTTGCATATGACATTATTTGTACCAGATAAACCTAGAAAAGGACATTTCAGTCTTGTGGAACATTCTGAGACTGTTTCAAGTCTTTTTGGGATACAAAATTACTGAAGATAAAACAAAGGCAATAGCTGTAAACTATGTAACCATACGTAAATTGGTTCAGAAATATCCACATTTATGAGGACATGATAAAATGAAGTACTTAGGAGTATAGGTTAAAAAAGATTCTGTTATGGCTGCTAAGAATATGCAGGAAGAAACTAAGAAGATAATATAAAAACTGAGAAACTGAAAGCTCCGTTTTATGGATATGGATAGGAAGATTCAAGCGGTGAAAATGTTTTTAGTCCCATTAGTTTAATACACAGGTTAGGAATATTTTTATTAACCAGAGGAGAAGTTTTGGATGGCAATTAATAGAGATGATGGATTTTATCTGTGAGGGGAAGAGTCAAGTGGGATAAATTGGTCCTTCCAATAGAACAAGGTGGTTGGGATTGCATGATTTGAATGGATATTTCAGAGCTACATCATTAAGAGTTCTATACATAGCACAAGAAGAAAGCTATAATTCAAAGTGGAAAGGCATAATGATGAAAGAAAGAGGAAGCTCGAGAGATAAGAAAAGACTGGGATTTTGGATGGTGATCCTTAAGGAGAATAACAATAACCACACAGAATATTATATTCACAAAGTAGCAGAAAGTATTTTAAGGACTAAGCCAATGCTGAAATGGAGAAAGCAGATTCTGCCAACAGGGATGACTGCAATTAAAGGTACAGAGAATAAGCAAGAGGGGGTTGTAATTTACTGGAGAAAACTGTCAAAGGAACCAATGTATTGGGCACAAATAATTAGAGAAGGAAAGGTAATAGAATGGAAAGTGGCCAAGAATATGTTTGGACTGCAGGCTAGAGACTGCCTTCCCTATCAAGGATTGATATCAGAGTACAGACAAAGAGAAAAGTATAACGGGGATCCTAAGTGAAAGAACACCACTGCTAGAGCTTTTAGTTGAATCTAGAAGAGAAGCTGCTGTAAAAAAATAATTAGTAGGACACAGAGAATACTGCATGATAACTATAGGAATCAATCAGAGGAGGTCAGAGAGGATTTGGAAGACACACTGGATAAGCAATTCACAAAGAAACAATGGGAGGATATATATATGGCTCCCAAATATGCAACATAGTCCAGAGGATTTAATATTTTTGCGTGAAAGTGTTTGTATAGGTATTTTTATACCTCAAGCAGACTCTAGAGATTTTTTCCTCAGGTAGATTGCAAATGCTGGAGGTGTGATTGGGAAAAAGAGATAACTGGGAACTTATTTTTGGGAGTATAATGAGTTGGCAGACTTAAAAAATTTACTGCAGACTTCTCTGTCAGAACTACGGGATAAGCAAATTGGTATAACTAATGATTTTTTTTTTTTTTGCTGTGATACAAGATCTGAATTGCCTAGACATAGCAAAACCTTGCTAAGTTTAATTCTGGTGGCTGCCAAAAAAAGCAATTACTAGAAAATAGAAATCAAAATCTAAACTAACCATTTTAGAATTAGTGAATATAGTAACCGAGATAAAAGATTTGGAAGTGGGATCTTTCAAAAACAGTTGAAGCAAATTACATGGAAAAAGGGGATTGTGCAAGCAATACATGCAGAATAATGTTTTGGAGGAGGAATGAGGTTTAAGGGAAGGCGGGAATTGAATGAGCTATGTAATGTTTGACTGATAATGACTGTATAGAAGATCATATGTGACGTATAATGTCTGCAACTTAAAATATATCAACACGGCTTGTTTTCATTTATATAAATATATGATTGCCTATGTCATATGTAATAATTCAATAACAATTTTTTTTTGTTTAAAAAATAATTTACTACATTAAAAAATGCAGATCATTATACCTGTGTCCCTTGTTGATCTTTCAAAGATTACATTAAGTTGCTTCACATAGACAACCTAATTTGAGTAGCCAAAGGTTTTCTGTTTCTGTTAACAAGAATATGGTGAAAAGTGCAATCTCAATCTGGTACACTTTTTCAAATCGGCCTGCTAATCTGTTTAGTTCTCTCTTCCAAATATATTTTTCCAGACTCAAAGATATTTGCCACTGGATACTTGGCATAGGCTGTATACATCAAAATCTCATAATCTGTTGCACCAGGGACATAAATTTATCCTATGCCTGACAAAAATTTAATTCTAAACATGCAGCTTCAGAGATTCTAAAATGCATAAGTATGTGTGGCAGTCCTCCCATCATACCTACATATTTCAGTGGTGACAGTCTGGCATGGTAAAAGTGTTACTTCCCCCTGTACTGTTTGCCAATGTAGGCAAGCCATGGTGTGAGCCAATGGGAGTATATATGTTTGTGTGTCTGCAAGCCAGTGTGTGTGTGCTCAAGAGTACTAGGACAGGGTGTCAGTGGGGCCATCAGTGAATGGTTATTGGGAATACAAACGTGTATATGTTTAGGAGAGGTATCGCTGCCTGTGTGTGGTCTTATGTAACGCAAGTGGTGGGTATTCCACTGATTAGTTGTTTCAGCTGCTCAGTGGTATGACTCACAGTCTTATAAATTCTTGGGTAATGAAATGCTGTCCTTCTGGAAATGTGGATGACTATGAATCGTTAAATGACACAGCAGTGCAACTCAGTGCATCGGTGCATGTTTAAGCTAAGCAAAAACACAATTTTCGATGATTATAGGTCAAAGGTAGATTGAGTTAAACTGACCAGAGTATCAAACAATGTAGATGAGATTCCAGCAGACGGCAATATGAAGTTTTTGGGTTTGACATATATTGACAATAACAACTTAAACTTGACTGCTACTCATACTGTAAGATGTTAAAAGCTGCAGGGGCTACGTTATAAGGAATGCATTTTTCACTTTTTAGAGCAGTAAATGTGCTTAAAGCATACTGTTTAACTTTACTCCTATTTTTAAGCCTTCGTCTGTTATCTCTCTCTCTCTTTGTTATAAGCAACGAGAATCAGGTATTTCTATTTTGGTGAAGGAAGGGAACCTCAAATAATCTGGAAGGTAGACTTCTCAACTGTCCCTGTTTTAGAGGAGCATTTCTGTTTTCGGCCTGATTTACCTCTGCACATAATTTACCTATTTTTGGAGGTATGCCCCTATTTTTAGGCTTGATTTACCCCTTCACACACTTGTTAAGACCCATCACATCTGCTTTTTGAATCTACTTAGTATATAGAAAACAAACACTACATAACCAACACAATAGTGTCACCAATAATTTAAAGAAAGAGGACACATATCTTGCAGTCTCCCTTTTTCTGAAGCAAAAATAAAAAAATAATAGTGGTAGAATTTTGCAATACAGTTCTTTAAAATTTACAGATTTTAAACTTTCCCTTTGTTAATATGCTCATATTTTTCCATCATGCAGTCACTTTCTCTTTTTTAAACATGTTCTTCTGAGTAATATCCCACATTTGTACTGAAAACAGGAAGACTCATGCTATCTGGTATTTAAATGTTATGCAAATTAGATGTCCAGATTTTTGGTAGGATGTATCTACTTTTTAACGGCCTGTGTACTGATTTTCAATGTCTGCAGGCTGAGAGATATACCAGGAGGTAATACCCCTCCCTGAGGTTATAGGTTTACAATTTTAATCAGACCTTTAATTTTGTTCATTAGACTCAGAATAATGAGGCACTTACATTTTCATTAGATCCAAGACTAGGTTCTTGGAACTACTAGTTAACAAAAGGGGCTAGATAAATACAATTTTAGTGTCCAACAACACTTCAAGATGTTAGCTATTTTTATTATCAGTTGTGTGATTCCATGGTCCAAGAATGCTACTAGGGATTTATTTCCTAATGTTAAATATGTATTTTTGGAAAGAGCTACATTTTTAGTGTATGCTCTATCATTAGACTTAAATTACAATAACTTTGGACTCTGATTCTAATGGTCCAAAGGATTCTGATCAGTTTACAACATTTCTTTGTAATCTTTGCAATCATACTAGTAAACTCAACTGGTTGGTATATCACAGCATCCCTTCTTTGAATGAATGTAAATTAAATAAACAAACAAAATAAATAAAACTTAAGCCAGTCTCAGAAATTAAAGTCTTTGATATTGGACATTACTATAAGATTTTCAAGCTTAATGTTGTCAGTAAAAGGGAATTTAGAGAGCTTACAAAACTGGGAATGCTTATTGCCATGTAGGAGATTAGGAGTGGAATAGTTCTTTAATCAAAAGTTGAATTCAGTACAGAATTCAGACTGCTATACATTAAACTCTGCATAAACTATACTCTGTGGTGGTATGTGTTAAGTCATCACTGGTCTGAGTCTAATATTACATTCAGTGGAATGTTGGTAACATTAATCTTCTATGGTAAATAGAATACTTAGGAGAGAAGTCCCCTGCACTCCAGCCATTATACTTTTGGTTTACATGTCCCTCTTTCAGGGACATTTAAGCCCCACCTGAGGCAACTGAGATATATGCTGGTGGCCTTGCCCTTCCTTTCATATTGTCTTTATACCCCCTTTTTTATCTGATTTTTGCCATTTTGCCTTCTTGGCATCAAGCCTCTCCAGAGTGAACATAGCCCATTGATTTCCTTACCCATGAACTCTCACAGAATCACAGTAGTGCAGTTGGGAGGTTGCTTTGTACCCTTCACCAGCATCATGGTAGTGAGGGTACTTGTAATGGCCCACCTCTAGCCTAGGGAAATGTGCTTTCTACATTAGCACTGAGGATCACAGTGACCTCTTCTTTGAGTGATTTCAGCACTGTGTGGCTGACGCCACATCCTTCCAAGAATGGGAACACCCATTTTTCACTAGATACCAAAACCACTAATTAAACTCAGGAGGCCTGGGCTATAGTCAGGGGGTTTACCTTTACATAGCTGAAACACATATGTGCGAGTGCTCATATGAACGAATCCAAAGCACAAAAGACAAAACCGTGACAGTTTCTGTTTTTTGAAAATCTGCAAATCGAAAAGCAGATTTGCTGATTTTCAAACACAAAAGTCAAATACGAACTGTAATGCAGGGGGGCAAGCCCTCCTGCACCCCCACACCCCCCTACTTTAATATACTAACTCCGAGATCGCACTACAGTGGGGAAAGGGTCCATTTTCCGATCCCCACTATAGTGCAATCTGCACCCAAAATGCCGAATCTGCAATGAGCGAATGTCACTGTGCATTCGCTCATTGCACATTTGAAGCATTTTTCATTCAACTTTTGCAAACGTCCTTTCGAACATCTGTCATTCACCCGTGTGCAAAACGCACATATGAAGGCAAACCTAGTCAGGGCTTTATCCCTTTATTTCAACGGAACTGGCTCTTCTGGTATCTCTTTTCACTATTACTTTTGTGGTTCCATAATGTGGAATTTTATTTTAATGACTTCTTTTATTTTACTTTTTCACTTGTTTCAATCCCTTAGGGAGCAATGTCCCATCAGGACTGGGCATATGCATCATTTGCTGGGGGTGCAGCTTTCCCTCATGAGTCCACAATCATCACTAAACTATGTATATACTGTAACCAGCTTTCACCTTCACTGCAAGATGGTGACCAAGGCTGTGTGAAAGGTGACTGGACCAGAGAACTGCCACAACTGTAAGCAGAGGTAGTAGGTTTTGTTATGTTGTAGGCCTACCACCCCCTCCCTTGTGCATGTGGAGTTGCATCTATTGGTTACTGCCTGCAGTATGGCATGGTCTAAGAATGTCTTGCGCCCTAGGCTAAGCCCAGTGGTAGGAAATGTCTTCTAAACCTGACCATATGCTTCATCCAGCTGCAGCTCTGGAGTTCTGTCTTTAATAGGGCTTCAAGGAGCATGCCACCCCCTTCAGCACATTATTCCCAACTCTCTCAATGAAAAGAAGAAAACAGGCTAATAAGCCTAGTCAGTTCTCTCTTCCCCCTGTCACAGTCAGGGCTCTACCCTCTATAGTTTCATAGTTTCATAGTTTTATAGTATAGTACTAGGCTATCTGCCCTGGGGCATTTGTAAGCCTAGCCATAGTGATGTGGCTTTTGCCACCCCATGAAATGGTACAAAAAATGTACAGAATAAATTTAGAATACTGTGCCTCTGTCTAGTAGTGACACAATGAAGGTCCCCTTATATAATAGAATGAGTTTACTGTGCCCCTGTCTAGCAGTGACACAGATGTGACCCCTGGGGTAAACTTACGATCTCCCATCCACTCATCAAGATTTCTCTTGAAGAGAGTCAGTGAGGGGCTCTGCCTACTACAAACTGGGATCTTGTTCCAAAGCATGGGAAGCCTCTGGGTTATGAATCTATCCCTCCAGCATGTCCTATTCATACTTGTGCCGAGGTTTATGTCTTTAGCTCTCGTGGTCCTGATGCACTTGGATTTTTTGAGGTGGAGCATGTCCATCAGATCCTGATTGGACATGGCCTTGTACGTCAGGCAGAGATCACCTCTGAGCAGGCGGTATGCTACTGAATAGAGCTGAAGTTTCTTTAGTCTGGCAGAATAAGACATATGTTGGAGACCCTTGATCCTCTTGGTGAGGTACTTTTGTGGTCTCTCCAGCTGTTGCAAATGCCGGGTGAGGTACATATCAAATGGGACATTGTACTCAATCATGGGTCTGATGAGGGAGGAATATAGGGGTACAATGACATCCGTGGATCTGGATGTGAATCCCTTCATGATGAGGTGTGCAAGGTAGAATGTTTTTCTAACCACTTTGGCAACGTGGGTGTCAAATGAGAGGTCGTTGTCGACTTGGGTCCCTAGGTCTCTGATTACTTTTTCCATACTCAGTGGGTTGCTGTCTATGTGATAATTTGTGGGTACTTTGTTTTTCCCAAAGGGGATGACTATACATTTTTTGGCATTTAGTTTAAGGCCGTGACTCCGGCACCAGTTGTCCGTTTCTGTGAGGCCTTTTTGTAGGATGTGTGTGTCTGCTGGTGTATCGACTATGGCGCCTAGTTTGCAGTCATCTGCGAACTTTGTCAGCCACAGCCCTCCCATGTTTGCTTTAACATCTGAGAAATAAATGCCGAACAAGAGGGATCCCAGGACAGATCCCTGTGGGACACCACTTGTGACTGGCTTTGAGTCTGACATTGCTCCAGCGATTTTAACTTTATGGGTTCTGTCCTTTAGCCAGTTTGCAACCCATCTATCTATTATGCTAACCCCACCCTCTCATATTGCAATCCCACCTTCTCTAAAGCAAAACAAAAATATAAGAATGCATGTTAAGGGATCTACTTGATGGGAACCCTCAAAACTGCCATTAAAGTATCTCCCATTCCGTCACCATAAATGCATCAACAAATAACCTTATGTATGTCACCAAATGTGGTTCTAAAGGGATTTCTGTAGCCACCATCAGTACAAGGACTCACTTAGAAAAGTCTCTTCATTTGAAGGTGATGATATTAACAAACACATGACTGCAGTCATCAATGAACTATGACATTTTGTAAGTGGTAGTGTCCTATGTCTAGTTTTCAAACTACTGAGTACAAAGTACTTATCTTCTCAACAATTTTATGTCCTAAGGAACAAAACTGGGTCTTACATGAATGCCTTACTTGGGATAAACTTAAGTGTACACTTGGTACTTTGTATATTTCTTATCCCTCTTCAGTAACAGGAAGTGAGAATATTCTGAACAGGAGAGCGGTAACGGTGGTGTAAAGGGGTCAGCTACCCCGATTGGAAGATATCAGGGAGCACAATCCTCAGTACGTTCTGATCTGAATACTGGTACAGCTTTCATGTGTGGTTTAATGTAATTTCAGCAATGCGATTTTTTTAAGCAGCTGTAGCATGCCACTTATAACATTTGGAGCTTGGAGCTTGCTAAGATGTAAAGGGAAAGGATTTTTTTGCTCCTCTTGAAGAAGAGGCATGGCTACAGCTCTGTGTAATCCAACATTAGCAAAAAAGATGGATACTTTATCTTGGCTCCTCAGATGTTGGAGAGCAGATGGGGAAAAAAGAAATGGACCTGACCTATTCTTTAACTGGGGAACATTAGGCTGGGGAACAGATTTTTATTTTAGGCCCCTCAACTTAGATGTGAAGGGAATGAGACTGGGTACTGTACAAGATGGTTATGGCTCTGATTATGAACAGTACAGCTCTCTCCCTAAAGGTCCACAGCTGCATTCTGCTGGGTGACTTTAATATCCACAGCTGTCCTAAAATCCAGCTAGTGTTAGGCAACTGTTTCCTGAAGTATTCTTTCCATCAGCTTGTGCAGTCCTCTTCTTGGTTTACTCCAAAACGTACACTACAACTGGAAAAAAAATATGCCTCTTTCCACTGTTCAACCAGTTATGCTCACTGAACCCTTTTATGTCAACATTTTCTTATTCAAATTGACTAAACTTCCAGGTCAACTTATTGTTTTTGCCAGTTTAAACATGACCATCTCCTCTCTCTATTAACCACTCCAACCATTTCTGACTGGAGCCCAGTAGATATTAAATCATACTGTACTTCAGGTCACTTAGTATTTCTAAATACACACATCAAATGGTCTGTGGTCAGATGGCTCACGGTTTTTACCCCAGATTTATTAACTATTCAAACATCATCACAAGGTGTGCATGTGGGCGGCACTGACATCCTCTCAGAGCTCAGGTGCATAGGCCGCTGCCTTGCTTTAACCACACAGTGGAATTCCACCATCTGTAAGAAGACTGTAAACCAGGACATCAAATCGTGGTTAGATAACCTCATACTTGACAAAAGGACAAGCTAAGAAATGGTACTAACCTAATCAAAGAAACAAATGAAAATAATACGAATGACATTAACAGAAACATTTACAGGGATTCAGTCAAATGTAACAACAAAAACTCCTCCATTCTGAGGATCAAACAAGGTATTTTAATGTTATTGTTTCATATGAAATCCAAAGGTGTTTGGAACTTACTCTAAACTACAAAATTAGTGACTGCATACCTACTGCAAAAAATGATATTAGATTATAACATTTAGTCAGCTCATGATAAAGTATATTTGAGACATAAATCAGTAAAAAAGCCTAGTTCTTGGTTAATGTGCTTCCCAGTAATTTGTTTTTTTAAAGAGAAGTATAAGCAGCAGTCTTGCATTTTGGATGTCAAACAAAACTATGGAGTGCATGTAATTGCATGTTTCAGGCTCTGTAAAACACATACCCTGCTGGCAACCACCAGCTGCACCAGTCCAGCTGCAGATCGAAGAATAGCCACTGCCTCCTGATGTGAAAGGCCAACCAGTGACTGCCCATTAATCATCAGCAGCTCATCACCAGACTTCAGTCTTCCGTCCCTAAAACAAGAAATGCAACGGGATCATTCTTTGTTGTGATAATCTGATAAACAGGCAAAAGGATTTTTTTTCACTTGTCTGGGTTTGCAGACCTAAGATTTATCAGTAAAATACAACTCTATGAACTACAACATACTCATATAATAAATATAAAGAAAAAACATGTATTTTCTACTCTATTTATCTTACATAAGCTTGTTTACCCTGCATATGCTCATAACCAACAGTTTTTGCAATACAAAACAAGTCTACACAATGAATTTAAATGGTACTGTTTTTAGCAAGAACTTTAAAAAAAATTATACTAAAAAGGTCAATTATCTTGGTACAAACTTGCAAAAAAAAATTAAATAGCTTAAAGTCCTTGCTTCTCTGCTTTGATTCCTTTCCATCCACACCCCCTTTTTCCCATTTTTGTACAGGGGGTCAGGGTGTCACTTCAACAGTCACAATCATCTAGAGCCAAGGTTTACACAGCCGGGTGGCTAGCCCTGCCACAGAAGTTCTTCCACACTACACACTCACATGCACACCTATGGCCAGTTTAGACTATTCAATCCACCTACTGCATGCCTTTGAAATGTGGGAGGAAACTGGAGCATTGGTGCATTTTAAGTGTTGTTGATGCACTTCAAATTTTCTTGACTCACTGATTAATTAATTAATTAATCAATTATTGTATAATTAAATTTAATAATGAATGTAGTGAAATGTACATAAACTGTACCATTCTTGTGAGTAATTATTCCCTGGAAGGCTTGATGCCGAAGTACTAGGAACACAGTAAAAGTGGATGGTGACCATTTCTCCAGTTGTCTGTGTGTTCTTTTATCTTTGGTGAGTTGGTTTGTGGAGTGGTGTTTTAGGAAACTGGAGCACTCAGAGGAAACCCAGCAAAAGTAGGGAGGACATGCAGACTCTTCACAAAAGACACCTCAGCCAATAATCAAACCAGGGAAGCTCTTACTGTGAGGTGACAACACTACCTGCTGCGACACTGTTTTGATTCTCAGGTGGAGTTTTTTCAGTGCAGAGTCTACATGCCCTTTTGTTTTTTGCTTGAATTTCGCCAGGTTCTCTGGTTTTCTTTCACATTTCAAACATGCAATAGGTGAATTGGTAACTTCTCCAAAAGGGAGTGTGTGTGGGAGTGGGAGTGGGTGTGTGTGTGTGTGTGTGTGTGTGTGTGTGTGTGTGTGTGTGTGTGTGTGTGTGTGTGTGTGTGTGTGTGTGTGTGTGTGTGTACATCCTGCAGTGAATTAGTGTCCCTTTCAGGGTTAGTTCTCTGCCTTATGCCCACTAAGTTCTGTGGCTAACTCTGCCTGTGGCTCCATCAGTGGTCCTGAACAGGACAAACCACATCTCAAAATCTGAAAGATTAAATGAATGAAAGTACAAATGTACCATAAAATCCACAACATAAAAAGATATATCATAATAACAAAACAGACGCAGTTGCGCATGTCTCCACATTTCCTGAGCACTAGAGTAGCTAGTCTTTCCCAAACATCATCCTGGTGCATTATTAACCCGAGAGAACCAGTACGGGCTTAAAAAAGTGAAATTAAAAGGTCACGAGCAATCAGAAACTTTTATAAAACACTGATATGTCCTCAAGGGTAATCTGCATATATCCCATGAGCTTCCACTACAGGAGGTTTGAGGTATCACACAGTGAAGACTTTAGTAAAAACTACAAGAAAGACCCAGCAAAACTAAACTGGTTTGTCTGCGTGTCCTTTTTACTGTTTGGTTTGGAAGCAACTAGAGCAATACACAAATGCAAATGGTTAATCTGACAATTTTGGATGGGAAACACTGTTAACCACTTGGCAATAGTAACTAACTACTATGGGTGTACAAACAGCTGCCACATTGACCCACCTAGGTAGTGTGAAACTGCAGTATTAGTGATGCTAGGCTAGCCACTAGGACAATACATGCTCTATTAATGTAACTAGTAGCTACTTGCAAGAGTAATACTATGAGTAGGAACATGCCTTGTACGTTGCTGGTGTCTCTCTCACCAAGTCTTATGCTCTGCATAACAATCCCGTCATAAGTTAGTGAGGGACCCCCTGTGAAAGTTGAAAATTTCAAAAGTTTGGTCAAAATGTAAAGGCTGAAAGATCTGAGAAGTAAGATTTTGTTCTATCCTTCACCACAGATACTCACTACTATTTCCTCTTTAAGTAATCAAATGAATCCCTGACATGTTCATAAATAGGCATAACTGGCTAACGTCCACTACAGATGTGCTGTTGAGAATTGTCTCTTTAGCATTCTGAGACTGCTCAAACCTATAGCTGTGTTGTGCTGTAAATGTTAAATCTGTTTTTTTATCACAAGGAAAACATAGGGGACAAAGACTTGAATTTAGAGGTTTGACATGTGGGAACCTCTACATTGATTCCAGGCATTTGTGGCATTTCCGTCATTTCTTTAGAGCAGCTATACAATTACTGTATTCATTCAGCGCTTAGATGCTACATTTTATTACTTTAAGCAGTAGCATATTTGCTGCTGTGTGTGTAAGCAATGCCCTGTATTTAGCATTAGTCTTGCTTTAATTACTAAATTTAATGGTATAACATGATTTTCTTGCCATTTTATGAGTACTAGGCACCAAGTCTCATCTTCAGCTTAACCACTGTACAAAACCGACGGCTTAATGGTCAATCTTCCTCTTTCAGTAAATGAAATATATGTGATAAATTCTGACATTGTGCTAACATATCTGCAATTCACCAAGTGCACCCCTCAAATGACATGGACTTTAGAAATGACTCTGCTGCTTTACAAAATACCTTCCAACGGCCTTTACTAAAAGGTGAGGAGGTGTTAGTTTAAATATTTTATACATATCACTACACAAGCATGGCACATATATGACACAGCATCACCAGCTGCTGCTAAAGAAAACACATTCCTTTTTAAGTACAGGCATATATAAATGTCAGTGAATAAAGACAAGTCTATACTTTAATTATCCCCTTTTTTAACCACTGCAGGACACAAAGTCGTATTTTAGTTTATATAGCATCTGTCTCTGTTCTTTTTCGTATTCCAACACCGTGCATAATTTATGGAACATGCTATGTACTGATAAATCCAGAGTGACACATTTAACTACCTTCAGAATAAGTATACTTTACAGTATATAGACACACACACACACACACACACACACACACACACACACACACACACACACACACACACACACACACACACACACACACACACATGCACACAGAGTATACAGGGGTGTGTACTTGTACTGTATTGGTAGGTAACACTCCGATGATAAGTGGCAAAGACAGGAATCAAAAACACAAACTGTGCTCCTCCATTTCAAGATTCTACACATCTTGTGTTAGCACTGTATATGATTTAAATATCCATTTTATTATAGGAATGACAACACACAGCATATATTGTACTATAGATATTACTTGCTTCTGTTAATCTGTGCAGATTATCTGCTTCTGTTGTTAATCTGTGCAGATTATCTGCTTCTGTTGTTCATCTGTGCAGTGACAGCAAATTAATATGCTAAAAGCAAGCTTGCTATAGTACTGTGTTCCATAGTTTTCTTTATTTTAAAATGCTAATTCATATCAAATTATGCATAACTCTGTGTCTTCCATAAAAGGACACCTTTACAGTGCTAAGTGATCCTAGCAAGCTAGATAACCAGAAAGAAAACTCAGGAGTGTTTTAATCTCTTACTCAAAGTTTTACTCTCTTTTGTTGTATCAGTCCTGAAAGACGCAAGATAAGGGACTACCAATCAGAAACGTGAGACCCGGTTTTCTGTGCCTTAACACTTCAAATAATAAACTGCTACTGAAACAAAAATGGATTAAATGTTAAAGCTTGCTGCTACATCTCTTAATTACTTTTTGCAGGGAGGCCTTGCTTCTCCCTGCACCATTTGAAGTGGGGGCTATGAATCCCACATCCCTGCTACTTATATATACTAACTCTGAGATTAATGCCCACAGAGCAGAAGAAATACTCTAAGATGATGTGGACTTACTTGGATTTTAAATGCAAAGCCTTAAGATCACAAAAACTGATAGGCCAAAGAACAGCCATAAGGATGATAAAGTAGACTATTGAGGATAAGAAAGAAATTATGTATTGTTGCTATTATGCAAAAAAAAAAAAAAAAAAAAACAGAATTTCCAGACACAAGCTATACAAAAAGATTCAGACAGAAATTAGAGGAAAGAAAAATACTTCCACAAGAAAAACTGTCAGGAGCTTCAAATAAAAATTTGTGTTCACTAATACAACAGAATTGTGAAAAACGTTATATAGACCAAGAAATTTTGATCTGTTTGCATAAAGAAGCATCTGAGGAAGTGCAAGAATATAAACAACAAAACCTAGAGATTTTTGAAAAGTATAAAAAAGAAATATGGACATGAGAAAGAGAGATTTGATATGGTGTAATATTTATGCAAACTCGAAAGCCAAATTGATCAATACAAAAAAGACAGCCCCAAAGATATTCTAAGAGAAATACAGGCAAAGGCATGCAGATATAGAAAATTTCATAATAAAAAAAAATCATAAACGGGGAATGTAGAAAAGATTACTAAAGTAGATGCTAAAACAATAGAAGTTGAAGTTATGGAATGCCTGTGAAGTGAAGGATTTTGTGTAGAATGTTTAACACAGGCTATATCACAGCATGATGGAACGAGTCCCCAAAACAAGGAGAAACAGGAAGATCAGGAGACATCTGAAGAAGAAATATGTCGATGGGAAAGAAAAAGAGATTTAATATGGTGTAATATTTATGCAAAGGAGCAAGCAAAATTAATCAATACAAAAAGAGCAGCACCACAGATATTTGGAGAGAAATACAGGCAAAGGAATTCAGATATGGAAAAATTTACAATACAAAAAATAAGAAGACAAAGAGGAAAAGTAGAAAAGAAGATTAGCAATGGAGAAGTAAAAGAAACAGAAATTGAGGTTATGGAGTACCTGCAAAGTGAAGCATTCAGTGCAGAAAGTCCATCTCAGAAAGCACCACAGCAGGATAAAGCAATGGACATCCAAATTAAGGAGAAACTAGTGGAATGGGAAGCAACTGGTCATTTGCCATATGAAGATATTCTGGAGCCTTCCACAGGAAACCAGTATAAATGTTCACTTGAAATTGGACAGCAAGGGAAGGAATAAGAAACTGTGGCAACTCTGACACTGTCAATGTTGAGGAGTGATAGGCCAGTGGGTTCCCATATGACAAAGCAACAGATGACACAGGATGAAATTGAAGAGAATGTGCCACAGGAAGATGCTATAGAACTTTCTATAGAATACCCTCAGGAAATGGAGAACAAAACATGTGCCCCCAGTTTAGAAGAAAATAAGCTAAGA
The DNA here is from genome assembly GCF_019279795.1 of Protopterus annectens. Lineage (NCBI taxonomy): Eukaryota > Metazoa > Chordata > Ceratodontiformes > Protopteridae > Protopterus > Protopterus annectens. The sequence goes on from NC_056726.1 coordinate 15,060,530, forward strand.
GAAGAGTTGCTTGATTTACTAGAGATAGACAGACATATTAAGATCATTGAAAGAAATAGACTGTAGAAGGTCAATAAAACCCCAAAAGTCAGACGTTTGATATAACAAATGAACACAGTAATTAGGACTGACCAAAGAGATCCATGTGATATATCAGAAGTAAACAGGATATATTACTGTGCAGCCAAATTAATAACAGATACAATTCTACCACAAGAACATAGGGTAGTGAGGGAAAGGAAGGGGAGAAATTGAATACCATCACGGAAGTATTTCATTTTGGAGAAGTGTTTATGAAGATCCTGTGGAACATAATAAAAATCTTAAATGGATAGAGGAAGTCAAAGAAAGAATAAGACGTTTTAAGACACAGGATATGAAATGGGATTAAGTAGTAGCCAGAGAGATTGATACAAAGAAAAGCCTCTAATTGGAAAACTGCAGGCCCCGATGCAGTACCTAACTTCTTGTTAAAAGTACTAACATATTTGCATTAAGATTTAGCCATGAGTAAGAACTATTTATATGCGCACCCCGAACTGACGCCAACCTGGCTAACAGGAAAAACAATGCTCCTACTTAAGAGTGAACTTCCAAGCTACCCTAAAAATTATAGACCAATAACTTGCCTTCCAATGATGTATAAACTATACACTGGAATTGATGATGACAGAATTTATAGACATTTAGAAGAAAACTCAATTATGGCAATAGAACAAAAGGTCAATAAAAGAAAGTCATCTTGAACAAAGGAACATTTGTTGTTAAATAAAGTCATAGTAAAGAATTGTAAAAAGGAGAAGAATCTAAGTATGGTACGGATTGACTAAAAAGCATTTGACAGTATCCCACATTCGTGGATAAAAGAGTGCCTAAAAATGTACAAGATACACCCTACACTGATAAACCACATCACAGCTACCATGAAACAGTGGCAAATCACTTAGCAGTTAAGCCATGATAAAGGACAAATCATTATTCCAGGGGTATAAAATCCAAAGGTGGATATTCCAGGGTGACTGTTGGCCACCATTGCTCTTTTGCCTTGCCCTTAACCCATTAAGTTGTCTGCTTAACAGATGAGGTCATGGCTATAATTTGGCTCGCAGAAAGCAACAAAGTGTAAAGATTTCTTATTGTCTCTTTGTCGATTATTTAAAACTCTATAGCTTATCAGATGAGGAACTGAAAGCACATCTGCAAGTTGTCAAAACTTTTCCAGGTGATATAAGAATTTTATTTGGTCTTGATAAGTGTGTAAAAGCAATCTTTAAAGCAGGAAAGTTGCAGCACTATGAAAACATCAGTTTGGGATAAGAATGTGATATAAAAGAACTCGAGCAAAAGGGAGTGTATAAATATTTGAGAATTGATGAAGGATCAACAACAACACATGCACAAATGCAAATAAATCTTAGTAAGGAATATTTTACTAGACTTAAATTAATCCTGAAAACAGTGTTGATGTCTAGGAACAAAATTCAAGCAATAAACCAATTTGCTCTTTCTGTCCTAATTTACAGTTTTGGATTAACTGTTCCCAAAAGGTGTTGGATAGATTAGACAGGAAAACAAGAAGGATGCTTCATATGCATCAAATGATTTATAAAAATCAGTGCATACCAAGATTATATAGTCCCCATTTCGAAGGAGGTATGGGCCTCCTTGAAAATGATTACATGTACAGATCTGCAATCCTGGGACTGCATACATATCTGCTGACCTCACAAGACCCAAACATAGTGAAAGTTTTGAAACATGAGGAGAATAAATCTAAGATGACTGCTTAGTCTAGCAGAAGCCTATGCATCAAGTGGGAATGGAAATCAAACCAGTAGTAGAAAAAAGGCAGGAAACAACTGAATGAGCCAAAAAAACAAAAAAGGAATATAAGGTGAACGATCAGATGAGAAGGCAAGAGATGTGGAAAATGCATAAATATAGTTACAAGTATAGAAAACTCCTCGAAGAAGGGCATGTTGATCAGGATTGAATACAGGAATGGCTAAGGAGAGGTAAATTCAAACCAAAAGATGAAAGGTTAATATTGGTGGCCCAACATAGTGGGTTATGTACATGCTGGTTCACAAAGTCCATTGAACATGGGGGAGAAATAAAATATATACACAAGCAACGGAACAAACCAGGCAGAATCTAGGCAAGAAGCAAAAGCACAAAAGTCAGTAATGTTGTATAAAAGCACAAAAGTCAGTAATGCTGCATAAAATCATTCAAAGATGAATGATTTTATACAGAATTACTGGCTTTTGCTTCTTGCCTGGATTCTGCCTGGTTCGTTCCATTGCTTGTGTACATATTTTATTTTTGCCAGTTATTCTTTAGCAATGGAAGATTTACCTCTTGGGCTGCTGGTTATAGTTATTACACTACTTTTTATTCTATGGGGGAGAAATAGACAAATGTAGGTTTTGTAAAACAGAATTGGAAACAGTTGCACACCTTATTGCTGGTTGTGGTGTACTAATGGCAGAAGGACTGTATACTGAAAGGCATTATAATCTGGCAAGACTGTTGCACTGGGGATTGTGCAAACAGTATAATAATGAAGTAGCTGAAAAACACTGGAAACGAGTCACAAAGTATCATAGAAAATGATGAAGTCTACATCACATGGGATGACTCATTACCAATAGTTCAAGAGATAGATGCAAGAAAACCAGATATAGTAGTCCATAAAAAGAAGACAAAAGTAGCACTGATCTTGTTACACCCAGTGAGTACAGTGGAGTAAAGAGAGACACAAAGTCATAAAATATCAGGATTTGCCGGCAGAAACAAGAACAATGTGGAAGAAATATACTCAGACATTTCCAATGGTAGTAGGAGCAACGGGTCTTATAAAAAAGAATCTATAGTTGTATTTAGATATGTTACCAATATCTGCAACTCTGTACAAATTGCAGGAGGAGTCATTACTGGGCACATTGCAGGTGCTGTAAAGAGCACTTCTAGCTGACATCAAAGATTGACGCAACACTAATTTCATGAAATTTAATCATACTTTGACTTAGGAATGGGGTATTAGAAACCTAAAATATTTGGAGAAATTTAAAAAAGTATTATATTAATGTAGCAGCAGGAAGTATTCTAAGAACTCAGCCAACATGGGAGTGCAGAAAGGAAATTCTGCCAGTAGGGATGACTGCAACTAGGGGTACAGAAAATAGGCAAGATTGAGCTGGAATTTACTGAGGAAAACTGGCAAAGGAACCAAGTTACTGAAGCAAGTAATTAGAGAATAAAATGTAATAGAATGGGAAGAGACCAATAAAACATTTGGACTACAAGCTAAAGATTGCCTTCCCTATCAAGGAATATAGGCAAACAGGAAGGAATAGGTGGGATTTGAAGTGGAAGACTACCTCTGGCAGAGTTTTTAGTAGAATCTAGAATGGAAGCTGCTGCTAAAAAGGGATAATTAGTACGGCATATAAAATATTGCATGATAACTATAGGAAACAATCGGAGGATGTTAGAAAAGATTGGGAAGAGAGATTGGATTAGCAATTCACAAAGAAACGAGGGGAGGATATATGTATGTCTCACAAAATATGAAACAAAGTTTAGAAGACTTAGGATTTTTGAATGGAAGTTTTGCATAAGTATTTTTATACCCCAGGCAGATTCCAACAAATTTTTACTTGGATAGATGTTGGAGGTGTGAAGGGGAAGAAACGGGTAAATGAAAACATGTTTTTTGGGAGTGTAATGAGTTGGTAGACTTTAAAAATTCCTTGCAGACTACTCTATCAGAAATACATGGGTAGGTAAATTAGTGTAATTAAGTAAATTATTTTTTGAGTAGTGATACAGAATCTGAATTACTTGGGCATAACAAGGTCTTGCTGACCTTACTTCTGGTGTCTGCCAGAAAAGCAATTACTGAAAAATAAAACTCAAAGTCTATACCAACTGTATTAAAAGTAGGGAATATAATAAGATAAAACAAAACTGGAAGTGGGATCTTTAGAAAAGGGCACAAACAATTACACATTTGTAAACTGAGAAAGTCTATTGGGCCAAGATAAGACGTTTTCAATGGAGGCCCAGGGAGAAAAGCTCCAAAATACAGTATAATCAATTTACAATAAAGTTCCAAAGTACAGAATTTTCAAATTTTACAATAGTAAAAAGTAACAATACAAGTCAAGTAATACACAATATATGAAGACATGTAAATGAAACATATATGTACAACAGATATATAGAATAATGTTTATAGGAGGAATGAGGTTTCAGTGAAGGCAGAAACTAAATGAAGTATGTAATGTTCAATTGACAATGACTGTATAGAAAATTATATGTGATGTAAAATTGTGCAACTGAAAATATATCAATATGGTTTGCTTTCATTTACATAAATATATGATTGTCTATATCATAAGTGCTAATTCACTTAAGATGTTTTTGTTTAAGCAAACAAAGGATACAATATATTAGGAATTTATGTATTCCTGCATATGCACTCGTGTAGTTATTCTATCTTAAAGACTGCAATTTCTTCTTTCAGAATTTGACCTGGCAGTCTGAACAAGGGCATTAAAATGGACACTATACAATGAGATGCATAATATCAGTGTTACAGAGGGATTGGGATACATTTCCTTTAAACATGACTAACAAGTATGTGGGGTTTTGCATTTAATGCCACTAAAGCACCAGTTTCCAGATTTTACCTTTAAAGCATTTACTGATTTTACTACTATGGTACTGTGTAGGTCTGCAACATGGTGTATACAGATAAAAAAGATGAAAATGAAACTTTAACTGGTTTCAACACACACACATACACACACACAGTTACACCGGCTGTGCTTGATGCAGAAGTACTCATTGGTGAGATTCATAATTCAATGACATTTAATGTATACTGCATTAATAATGTATACTGCATTAAATCTAGAGTGCAAGAAGCAGGCAGCATGACAACATCATGGAAATCAAAGATATGCTGAATTCACCACGCATGGTCAGCTATGTCATTACAGACTAAATATAGCCATGATATGCCACTGATATGCAAGAAAGCAAGGATACGTGCCTGTACATGATAGCTCGTGTTGTACCAAGTAGCAGGGCATAACACATGTATGCCATTACCACTCAGTATTACTACCAGCATGTACAGCCCTGAGCAAAACACTGAAAAGCCATTTCATAACAATCCCATGACAAATAATGTCTGAACAAGTTCCCCTAGGAATGGTACAGTGAAATGTAGGGACAATGTAAGTTGTTTACAACTCTGTACTGCAAGTGTCACATAGAGATCCATATATGTATGCATTTTGTATACATTCCTACACATAAATATGCACACTGTCCACAAATATACCATCATAGTGCAATCATCAGTACTACTGCCAGCTGTCAGTTACTGCCCATGCTTTGTAAGGTTCTACAAACATAACATCCTCATGCAATCATCAGTACTACTGAATGCTGTCAGTTGTTGTTCATGTATTGCAACATTGTGCAAACATAACATCCCAGTGCAATCACCAGTAGTACTGCAAGCTATCAGTTACTGTCCATGCATTGCAATGTTGTACAAACAAAACAACCTAATGCAGTCAGTACTACTCCCAGTGGTCAGTTACAGTCCATGCATTGCAATGTTGTACCAATATAACACCACACTGCAATCATCAGTACTAATGCCAACTGCCAGTTACTGTCCATGTAGTGCAATCATGTCCAAAGATAACAGTCCCTTGCAATCAGTGCTACTACCAGCTGCCAGTTACCATCATGCTTTGCAAGGTTCTACAAATGTGACATCCCAGTGCAATCATCAGTACTACTACAAGCCATCAGTTACTGTCCATGTATTGCAATCATGTCCAAAGATAACATTCCCTTGCAATCGGGACTACTACCAGCTGTCAGCTACTGTAAATGCATTGCAACACTGTACAGACATAACATTTCAGTGCAATCATCAGTAATACTGCCAGCCATCAGTTAATGTCCATGTATTGCAACCCTATACAAACATAACATGTCCATGCAATCATTACTACTGGCATCCATCAGTTAATGTCCATACATGGCAATGTTGTACAAACATAACATCCCTGTGCAATCAATACTACTATCAGCCATCAGTTACTATCCATGTAATGCAACCTTGTACAACCATAAAGTGCCCATGTAATCATCACTACCGGCAGCCATCAGTTACTGCCCATGCATTGCAACACTGTAGAAACATAACATCCCAGGACAATCATCAGTACTGGCAGCCATCAGTTACTGTCCACACATGTAGCACTGTGCACACATAACATCCTTGCACTTGGGCTGCTCCATGTTCAAATTCAAATCACCATAGGTAAAATCCAGTACCACTTCCTTGGAAGCTATAGGTCCCACTCTATGAACCAGGAAACCCATACCATGTATTTAAACTTATTAGAAATGCTAACCATACAACCCAATGCCATATTCATGGGTGACTTTAACTACCCTGCTATTAAATGGGAAGCCTATATGACATCAAACATACATGCACAGAGATTCCTGGATTTTGTAAACACAAACTCCCTGGACAAGACAGTCAATACACCAACCAGGGGTGCAACCATACTGCATCTGGTCCTCACTAATATGGCAGAGTGCTGCACACCCCCTACTGTAATGCCTTCCCTGGTAAGGTCAAACCACAAAATGGTCTCCTTTGAAGTAAAAATAAAACCAGGACCCCCAGCTCAACTGGGAATATTCAGGGATTATTCTAAGGCTAACCTCCTGCTATTAAGTGAGAACCTGGCAAAATTTCAAGCCCCTATAAACCCTAAGAACAATTCTGCCTATGCAGAACTGTTCACAGAAACCCTGTACAAGCAAGTTAATAGCTGCATAGAGGCAGCTGTATCCAGCAGGAAGTAATACAGAGCAAACTCAAAAAAAAAAAAAAACATGCCACCCTAGTGGAATCACAAAATCAATCAGATGTACAACAGGAGGAAGAAAAGCATGGCAGAAATTATGAGGTGCAGTACCCAGAAGGATAAAGGTACTCTCATCAAACTAAAACAACTCAGAAGACAAATTCAAGCAAAGCCAAATTTGAGGTAGGTTTGGCCTCCCAGGCCAAGGACAACCACAAAGCATTCTTTAGCTATGTCCACAACCTCAAAGGCAATACACAATTGTCTGCAGAGCTCATTGTAAATGGAGCCACCTATACTGAGCCAGAAGATATAGCAAATGTCCTGGCTGATAACTTCAGCTCAAACTTTACTCCTCTTTCCCCCTAAACCTTCCCTCAGGAAATATCATCCAATATAACTCCCCCTACTATCACTAGGGAACAGGTCCTTAATGCTCTCTATAAGACCAAGAACACTGCATCAATGGGCCCAGACAATTTCCCAGGATCCCTTCTAAATAGCATGAAACATGACCCAACAGGGCCTCTGGAATTACTATTTAACTATAGCCTCCAAACAGGCTTTGTGCCTCATGAATGGAAAAAGGCAACAGTTAACCCTCTGCACAAAGGTAGGCAATCTACAGACCCTAAAAAGTACAGACCCATAAGTCTCGCTTGTCTTATATGTAAAGCCATGGAAAGAATTATTATGGAGATGATCAACAGAGACTTAGTAAACCTCTAGACACTGGACCCAACCCAGTTTGGTTTTGTCAAGGGCAGATCATGCCTACTCAACCTGGTGGACTTCTTTGAGAAGGTCACCAAAGCAATGGATGTGGGCAAAATCGTTCACACTGCCTACCTTGACCTGGCCAAGGTAACTGACAATACCCAACTCGGGGTCCCACTCCCAAACTCAAGAGGCTAGGTACAAACCCGTATGTCTCCCAGGCTCATGCTTACACTTATCAAGGGTATCAGAACTTGTCAGAGATTTGGGATGCTTGGCTAGACTTAAAATGTCCTTGCGGTCGTTAGCCTAGTAAACACCTATGAACCTATGAATCCCTGTGCAACCATCAGTACTACTCCCAGCCATCAGTTACTGTCAACACATTATAACACTGTACAAAAACAAATCCCAGTGCAATCATCAATACTACTTCCAGCTGTCAGTTACTATACATGCATTGCAACAGCGTACAAACATATCACCCAGTGCAATCATCAATACTACTTCCAGCTGTCAGTTACAATACATGCATTGCAACATCATACATACATATCATCTCAGTGCAATCAATACTACTTCCAGCTGTCAGTTACTATACATGCATTACAACATTGTACAAACATATCATCCCAGTGCAATCATTAGTACTGCTGCCAGCCAGCAGTTACTATCCGTGCATTGCAACATTGTACAAACATAACAATCATGTGTAATATTCAGCAGTGCTGCCTGCTGTCAGGTACTGTACATGCACTGCAACATTACGTATGGTGTGACACAGGTCTCCATCCACTTGTTGCTCTAAAGAGCCAATAGCACTTCATAGCATGTCTACACAGGCATCATGCATAAAAATTACTGTTGCAATGAGGTGCAGATATGCATGGCATGGTACAGAACTGAATGGCATAAGTAAGGCTCCATCTCTGACCTTGTATAACGAAATAATCTAAAGTAATTGTCAGTACCCTGGTGATGACTAAAGTCTATGACAGAGAGAGACACCCACTGTATTTTACATACAGCTTAAAACATTAACACGAAGAAGTGTTACATGTAGTAGTTGCATTCTGTAGGTGCTCTTACATTCAGGACTTGATTGGCTTTAAACTAAGCTTTTTGTCACATGTGCACAAAAACAATGGGGTAATGGCAGGTAGAGAGAAATACATGTCCAGTGATTAGTTTTTAAAGTATGCATGCACAGCCAGGACCAGAAAAATGACTTTTATGTTATTAATATGTGCACTACTGTAAAAGGCATCAGTACATTCTGAAGTGTCCAAACGTAGATGCTTTCTAGTTCTGTATGCCAAGGCACAAGCAAATCTGACTTCTCAAGATTTTACTGTGTGTGCGTGTGGGGGGTATGCATGTTAAAGATTAGTGCTCTTTTGCTTATTGTTTATTTTGTCAAAAGGAACACAGTGTGGGCATAAATTGTTTGACTACATGTCTGGTCAAATGCATGGTTGGTTAAGTGGTGCAAATGTCAGAAGTGAAATGACAGATTTGTGGAGGTTAGTGTGATTTAGGGGGTGGGAGTATATGTGTTAGTGGGTTGGGGTTAGATTGTGGGAGTGTATGTGTGAGTGTCTGAGGTTTAGTGTTAAGAGTAAGGACGTTAAATTAAGGGTTAAATGTAGTGTTGTAGTGTGTGTGTTATGCATGCTGTATGCACAAGATGTCTTGTGTAGTGGTAATTTAATGGGAAAGGTTTTCCTACGGTAAGGTGTAGGCTTGGGGTTAGAGAGAGGGGCATGTTAAGGTTATCATATATTAGTAAGATGGAGACTGGACTGGAGAAGACTATTGAAAAGCAAATGAACTAAAGTGTTAACCCACGTCCTGTTCATGTATTTTGGTATTATCACTTTCATAATTGCCTGATTTCATTACAATTTATATTTCTTACATTAAATTAACTCCGTTTCATTTTGCTTTTAATTTAATGCTTACTTTTTTAACATTGCCTTCAATGTGGTTGTGGAAAAAATATTTTCAGCTCTGAATGCTCTCTTTGACATTTGTTTAATTTTACTTTTGCTAATGGTGTCTCACTGTATCAATATTTCTACCCATTGCAAAACACATTGGCAGGTTGCTGTTATCCAATATTTTTCAAAATATCCTTCCAGGGGTCTCCATCTAGAAAGAGGTTTTTGGTGTTTTAAGTGTCCTGAGCCCCCTAACTGCTATATTAAGCTCATTCTTTCTTTTTATATACTCTCCTGACCCCACACAGATGAAGTCTGCTCTTCTTGGCTACCTTGTTTGTCTTTCCCTGGATACTCAGTTATTCCTACTAGGTATCCTAGATGTGATCTTCACTAGGTGGGCCCCTGGTTCCTAAAGGAGTTGACCTTAGTGGTAACCTACTGCCAAGACTGTAGGAGAGGCTAATGTAATGATGTCAGCACCTTTTCCTTGCTACTGCATTAATCTAAGATACTCTCTGAAGCTCTGGACACCACCACAGGTTGCATGCATAAGCATCAGGTTCTGAACACCCTCCCCATGAAACAAGTCCTGCACGTCAGCTACTTAATCTTATCCTTCAGCCAGAGCTACTAGCAGCCTGTCTGTTCCTAAACTCAGCAGCAGATAGCAACAACCTGACTCTGTACCACAGGGCTGGCTGGTACTACTTTAAGTTCTTGATATATGTTTTAAGTCAGTAAATAAAAAAACACTTTCAGACAAAATTAATTTTTCAAGTTTTTGTACCAATTTCCTTTGTATCATCATCCATATTTACTGAGGAATCAAGGTCAGAGAAGGAAAATAATTTACCATCCTCTCACTTCTCTCAGGAAGCACTCTGTCAATATTCGTGTCTATAGAAGAATCATTTAAACTCCTGGTACATATTCTTTCACGGTTCTTTGCATGTTTGTTTCCCTTAATACTCAAGGAAACTCATCCAAAAAATTATAACCTCCACCCAAAAAAGGAGATATATCTTATGACTTAACAAAAATAAAGACAAATTTTGAAATGATGTAGTATGTCCACAGAGTATAAAACATGAAACACTTATTCACATGTAATGCATAATCCTATTGCCTTCGAACAAGCCTTTAAAGGAATCTAAGGCACTAGTCTAACACGAACGAAATAGGATCAATAACTTACATAATTAATCAGTTAGTAAAATTCTTCCAATTCAACTCTTGGATCAGCTCATTAAACTTAAAAGTACCAAACTTCAAAATACACAGGGCTACACTTAATCTTACCTTTGATCTAGCTGCATTTTTTTAAGTTGCAGTCCTTTAACTGAGCAGTGTCTCTGGCATGTTGGACATTAAAATGAATTGCAAAAGGACTTACTTTTTAAAACAGAATTACTCCCTGATTTGCTCCTGTATTTGAATTTTGAATCTTCTTTTTGTCTCGTTTATACAATCTAAACCCAGGAACACCAGCATGTTGGATTTTAAAATGAATTATCTGCTTGACTACAAACATGAGAGCAATAGTTGGAATATAGCCAAACCTTAACAAAACCCCCCCCCCAAAAAGTTCCTCTTATCAGTACTTGCACATTGATAGTAATCAGCTAGAAAATAAAAATGCCATAGTACAACCAACTAGGAGGCTAAAAATAGCGAGGTAAATACTTCAACCATAAATTAAATATTCCCTAGAAACTGTGGCATACCTGGGTACAAAGTAAGAGTCTGAGTGAATTCTTTAAGAGTCTAACCCAAATTTCCTTTTAGTCCTGCCTTACCCTAACAGTTTTATTAGTGTCATAGTAACACAATAGCAACAGGGCATATGTACAAATATAGACAATTTTCTTTTCTTAACATCCAATTAAAATACAATTATATAGCCATTAATTTATATTTTAGAAATACCTTTCCCCATTCTAGTACTCCAATACTATTCCCAGTACAAAGTAATTCACACTGCTGTTTTAAAGCATTTTAAAACACTTCTGCCTAACATACTTCCATAATTTTTCACAGCACATTAATAACCCTTATTTATAATCATCTCAGCTTATTTTATTTTTTATCCTGTCTAAATAAACTAAATCTGGATATCACACAAGATTAAATTAAATATTTTCATTTGCACTCCTTTGTTCAATTTCCTTTAGTCTTTATGACATCTCCTCAACTAGCTTATCTTATCACCTTGTGAATCTTCATCCTACCATCTTCATATGCTCTTAACCACCAAAACAGGCAAGTTTTACTTATAAAATTACCCTAATAAGATATGTGCTGTATGCTTCCCTAGGGCTTACCCAGAATACTCCTCCCTTTAAACATTATTCTTTCCCATAATCTTTATAACTAACAAATTACAAGTGTCCTTTAATATCCTCATCTAGGATTCCCTCAGAACTATATCCTTATACAAGCATGTTAGTTAACAGCCATTTATTTAGTCATGAAATGCTGCCACTCAAGGATCTTTATCATTACGCACATCATTCCCCACACCCTTAAACAATATTCTGCATTTTCTCTAGCTAAAAGACTGTCTGTGGTGAATAAGCTTCATTCCTTGTTCTGCTCCTTATCTTATGCCTGCCACTGGCTCATTAACTTTATATAGACCGATTGTTTTTCTTACCTTGTCATCCAGCTCCTTGGCTCTTCCTGCTCCGTTTGCCTTCCAGGCTCACTCTGCTCCCCTACCCTACCCCCAAATCTCACCCACCCCCAGCACCTCTACACTTATACTTAAGCCACTCCCACCCACACCTAATCATATATCCCATCTCATCCATACTTACTTCACTACTCCTGCAATCCAAATACTGTGCACATACCCCAGCCCCTTTCCCTCCACACCATCAACTCTTAACATAGCTGTCACTATAACTTCTAAGCTTACACTAACCCTCCAAATCTATACACACAAACACAATGGCTACTAAACTAGTCACCTTTCTAACACTAATACTAATTCTCATCTCCTTATCCTGTTTATACTATCTTACTACACCTCTACATACCAACCACACACCACCCTTTCACTCAACTACCTCATCCTCTCAGCAATATACACACTCATCCATCTACATATCCTCTAACCTCTATTCCCTCAACAATATCTTGCTTTTCACCTACAGAATTAGATTCTACCACAAAAACACTTCTCCAATCTTCACCAACACTGCACCAACAGACTGTACTAATTGCAAACAGGACACTAAACAACTTATACACCTCTTCCCCCTCATACACCACTTTATCGCTATACTTATTGCTGGGGACATACACCCAAACCCTGGCCCTTCCCCCTCACAAATCTTTACATCCCCATCTCTTCCTCCCCCACTCTGCAGGCAGATCTCTCCACTTCACAGCATTAAATGCTCAAAGTATATGTAACAAAATCCCCAACCTTCATGCTTGGCTTCTCCACAGTAAACCAGATATACTTTCCATCTCTGAAACCTGGCTTAAACCACACATAAAAGATTCTGAATTGACTCCTCCCAACTACAGCATTAGCAGAAATGGCAGAACACATAAAAAAGGGGGAGGTGCCACTCTCCTCTACTCCTGTTCACTCTCTGTCACCCCTTACTCTAAAGCTATTCCTAAATTTGGAAATGCAGAATTAATTCTAGCCTTTCTACAAGTAAACAAAAATAAAATTCTCTGCATTGCCATCCTCTATATTCCCCCCGGAGACAATGTCCCAATCCTTGAGAACATCCTCTCCTGGCTCTCAACCAACATTAGTAATGAAACTATAATCCTGGTAGATGTTAACATTAACTGGGAAGCAATTCAATCCCCAACCAACTCCCTAAATATAATTCTTTACAACTTCACTCAACTTACTAACTCCACTTCAGACCTTCTAAAGACTTCATTTCTGGTAGCACCTTAGACTGGATTCTAGTCTCCCATCTTCATTACATCTCAAATAGTGGTACTTTTCCAGACTCACTAGGTGACCACCTTCCTACTTTTGCCCCTTATCTTCCCTCCCCACCTTCCTACTTTTGCCCTTCATCTTCCTTCCTCCTTACAACTTTCTCATACCTACATCTCCACCCGATACCTAAAAAACTTTAACCCTAATGCTTTCTCAAATGTACTAAAAAGTACCAACTAGAACCCACTAAAAACTCTACCCTTGGACAATGCTGTCACTTAATTCAATAAAACCTTCTTAAACTTATTAGACTCTTTCGCCCCCTGGAAAACAAAATGCATCAAGAGTAACTCCGTCCCTTGGTTAACAAAGAATACCCTAGCCGCAATGAGACTCTGTGATAAAGCTTGGAAACACTACCACAAAACTAAAACTAGCACTTCCCTTAATGATTACAAAACACTGCGCAACAAAGTAAAAAAACGTATTTACTCTGATCGCAAAGCCTACTTTTCCACCCTCCAAACTCATCACAACAATAACCCCAAAAAATTCTGGGATGAAATCTCCTCTCTTCTCAATCCAGGTAAAAAAGAAAACCCCTGCCCTGACTCAAATGCCACAAACTCAGAGTTAGCTTCTCAATTCAACTCATTCTTTATTGACTCCGTCTCTAAACTAACATCATCCTTCACTAATGCTTCCCCACATCAACCCTCAAATAACTCCACCCCCTCCAATACATCTACCACTCAACCTCCTCCCTTCTCTATGAACCCTATCCCCATCTCTACCAAAAAAACTCTCCTAAAGCTAAAACCTTGCTCTAATGCCCCCAACAAGATACCCTCCTACTTCCTAAAGATAGTCGCAAAAGCCATTGCCTTCTCCATCTGCATCCTAATAAATCGATCAATTTCAGAATGCCATGTTCCTCAACTCTGGAAAAAGGTTTATATTATTCCACTCCATAAAGCTGGTAACAATAATGCAATTTCCAACTTCCACCCTATCGCTATCTTGTTACATATCTCTAAACTTTTCTAAAAATGCATACACTTCCAATTACTACCCTATCTTATAAATCATAATCTTCTTACTCCTACCCAGCATGGATTCTGACCCAGCCATAATACCACTACCGCCCTTCTCTCTTTTCTAGAAATTGTCAACAAAGCCCGTGACTCAGGTCATACTGTATCTACCCTACTTTTAGACCCCTCTAATGCCTTCAACACCATCTCTCATAACCTCCTCCTTACTAAGCTATCTAAACTAAATCTATCTTACTCCTCCATTAACTGGTTCACCAGTTACCTATGAAATAGGTAACAAGCAGTTAAATGGCAAAAATCTATCTCATCATTCCAAGACACCCCCACCGGGGTGCCTCAAGGCTCAATTCTAGGCCCACTTCTATTCAACATTTTCATTAATGACTTTCACCATGCCATCCCTAACGCTAACCTCATCCAGTATGCAGATGACTCAACAATAATCTGTTCAGCAACCTCCATTTCTGCATTAACAAAATTAACCCAAGACGCCTTCTCCTCCACTGAACAATGGATGCTAGATAACCATCTGGCACTAAATACAGCCAAAGCTAAACTAATATTTCACCCCTCAAAAAATAGCACCCTTGATAAAAACTCTTTCTGTATCACCAGCCAAAATAACACTCCTCTTGAAACAGTGTCCACTGCTAAACTCTTAGGAATTCTCATTGATGACCAACTAAAGTTTGATAGCCATCTTAATGCAAATATCAAAAAAACACACAAGAAACTCGGCTTGCTCAATGCCATAACAGTTCCATTTCTCCCTCCACCAGACTTACACTTGCTAACACATACCTTATCCCTTTCTCTCTTCTATGGTGCCTCCATCCTTACCAATCTGCAACCCTCCCTCAGATCAAAACTCTCATCATGTTACTGTAAAATTTCAAAATTTGCTTCTGGTCACAGATCTAATACCCACCACTGTATCTCCCTACGCCAAGTGAACTGGCTTGACCTGCCCGATTATCACACCTATTTTCTAGGGTTACCACCTGTCCCACTTTGCAAGGGACAGTCTCTCTTTGGACAGTTGTGTCCTGCAAAAAAAAAATGTAAAAATGGCAAATGTCCTGAGATTTTAGGGCAAAATTATTTCCTATATTTTATGTAATAGTTGCATAAAACAGTTATTCTGCATCTGAAATACCTAAATGCTATAAGAAACAGAATAAGCAACTAAAATGCTACAATAATAAGCTTTTATGTAGACAAAAAAGTGAAGTTCTGTCATTTGTACTGGCCGTGGCTATGTTTTGGCCTGCAAAATCTGATGTTTGTACCAAAAATGTCCCACTTTGGGCATTTGAAAAGGTGGCAACCCTACTATTTTCAACTCATCCAAGCACACAAACTTATTTTCAGCCCCTCCCTTGCCTCTACCTTCCAAATGCACCTAACAGATGCCTACGTTCTAACTTTCAAAATGTAATCAAACTACATAAACCTGCCCGCCCTCCAGGCAAACATCTTCTTGCCTTCTGTTTAGCACGCCAATGGAATTCTCTCCCACCCCTTCTCCGTACCACAAACAGTCTATCTTTAAAACGTTACTTCACTCACACCTAATCTCACAATGGGAATGCTCTTGCTCCCATCCAACATAATATCCATTACTACCATTCCTCTCTACCTTTTTACAGCCTCCTTAGCCTATATTTTTCTGATGGAATTAGTTATCTTTATACTATTAATTTGATCGCAAAGAGAATGTTGTAGGTACTTTCTCCAGCTAATCACTAGTCAGTTGTATTTTTGTCTCTGCCTTATCATGTATTGTGTATACTGTGTAACTGCTATGTTTATAATTTTGTACTTGATTACTTTGCATTAATGGAGCTTTTCTCCCCAGGACTCCATTGAAAATGGGCTCCTCATGGCCCAAAGGACCATCTTGGTACACAAACTGCAATCAATCAATCAATCAATCAATCAATCAATCAATCAATCAATAAATAAACACTTCATTCTAGACAGTTATGTGCCACTGCTCAACATCAGTCTCTCCTCCTTCCACCCCATCAGCTTCCCAACAGGAGAATGAAGAAGCCTTAAGTGCCTCACTTAACACATTCCATAATGCTACTTAGCATGTTTCCAGTCTGCAAACACAACAGGCACCATAACACAATATTTCCACACATTATGAGTTCTTAAGGAAAAATAATGCTACTATAACCTGTTTTTTCATATGTCTTACTCTTCCCACACTGCCAGTCAGTATTTAGAAATCCAGCATCACACAGGTGTGCATACATATATCAGCATTACCTCTCAATCAACAAAATCATTTGGTTGTTTTACCTTCCTCCATTTCTGGTTATTCTTGTACATTGCAATTTCAGCTAACAGTGTACTTCATTACTGACTGCAACATGTTATTTGCATTTATGTAAACATATCCAGCTTTTGTTTCCATCATAATATTCTACCCCAGAGGAAGGCCTTCAAGTGATTCTTGACAGGATGACCCCTCCACATGCAATGGTTATACACTACAGTTAAAAACAAATAAACTGCTTTTTTAACATAAGAGTTCTTAAACATTAATAGCCTGAAATAGTCTACTAAAAACTATGTGCTGCAATTTTTTTAGCTTATTATGCATAAACAGCATGATTTTAACATAAATTATTAGTAGTGGGTCCCAATACTTGATTTCTAGGTTTTCAGATGTTCAGTATGAATCTACGCTTTGTACTTCAAGTTGCAGCACAATCCAACCCCGATATGTTGCGCTGTCCCCAGTGCTATCTCCAGATTTCCGAAAAGGGATTGTATAAACTCTGTCATTTAAAAGATCTTACTATTTAAACTGCAATAATGTTAGCCCTGAAAAACAAGCATGAGAGGAGAGAAAAAAATCTCACTTTTGTGTCACATTCGACAAATAAAAAAAATGAAAACAAACTATTACAATTAACTGAAGCGTATTATCATCATTTTATTTACTGTCCAGTCATAATTAATGCATCACAGTTTGTAATCTTCCATTTCAACCACTTCATAAGAAATGATCACCTTTTATGACACATTTAATAAAAAAAAACATCGAATAAATGTAGACCCCAAAATGGAGCACTAGCACCATCTGTCTCTTAGTTTTATATCCTTAATTATTACTGTATAATTTGCAGTCCTTCAACTCCCTTGAAGTAGTTCATGTCACAATTCTCAGTCTATCCACTTACCTTTGGCCAGAAGTTACTGTTGTCAATAAAACAATCTTTTCCGTTGAACAAGACTTTTCCTTACTGTCATTTGCCACTTCCTGGATGTATCAATGTGTCTCAACTCAGTGATGCCTTTTCCCATTTGCTTCAGCCTTAACTATGTCAATCTCAATGGTAACTACTTCACTCTCTCAGCTGCCTCATCCAGATTGTCAAGCACTAACAGTTTTCTATTAAAAAATACATTTAACTCTCCAGGGACTGCTAGCTCACACCTCAGTACTTCATGTTTTCACGCCCTGATCATCTTCACAAATTAAAAATATCTCCTTAAAGTGACCTCTGAGTAATCTTACTCCACAAGCACTGTTCTCCCAGCCATTGCTAATTTTCTACTCAGTTGCTATAGTTATCACAATGGTTATTCCCTTTCATAACAAGTCAAAAACTCAACCGATACTGCTGGATATTTCTATACCTGACCTCTTTATCTGTCACAGCAGGAGTGTTCACCAATGTAACACCCAAGTAATCTTTAGTTAATGTAGTGCAATGCATTCCACCATAGTAGTCATAGTCCAACATATAGCAGTTTTCTCTTCTCTTTCCAAAGCACCTTATAACTTTAGATTCCTCCTTTGCACTTTATCCTTCAGTCCAGTTAAATGGGTGCAAATTTGATCAAGTCTCTTAACTGTCCCTGTAGACTGCTCCTGAATGTCCAACTTTGCTGGCTAATGGTCTCACTTTATCACTTCCTGCTGGCCTTATAAGTAATTGGCATAATCAGTGATGCAATCAAAACGGCACTCCTGCGCGAAAGGCAAATGCACGGCTCAAAAACGCAATATAAAGTCCCAGTAAAGAAAGAGCCAGCATACTGTGTACACAATCACTTTTATTAAAACAGAATCATCAGACCGGTTTCGGCCGGAATAATGTCACAGCCTTCCTCGGTGCAAAAAGAAAAAGAAATGAAATTTAATTAAACAATAAATACACTCATCTCAAGGCTGATTGGTCCATCCTAGAATTGTTCATTCAAACCAGGAGGGAACAACCCACCCAGTTTCACAATCCACTTTTTCTCTTTATTATTTAAAATGGAGTGCCATCCAATTTTGTTGGATTTATTGCCCTTTACAATGTCAATAATCAGAAATGAAAACCTGGCAGTAGGATGTATCAAATGGTGTTTGTAAAGTGCATTGGAAGGCTTTTTATTTTTTATATTACTAATGTGTTCCGAAATTCTTATTCTGAATGGGCGAGAAGTCTGGCCAATGTAAAAGGAACCACAGGTACATGTAGCTTGATATACTAACCAATCAGTACTACAATTGGCAAAAAAATTAATTTCATAAACTGAAGAACTGTTACGACTGGAAAACTGTTTGGATTTTACCACCTTGTCACAGTGGATACAATGTCCACAGGGATGACAGCCAACTAATGGATCCCCCATAATGGTAGTCTGTATGTATTGGGAAGGTTGATAGATGGACCCATGTTTGTAATGATTAAAGCAGGAAGCAAGGTTTTTACCTTTCCGGTATGAAAATTGACATCTTTCAGGTATAATTTGAGATAGCTCATCATCGTATTGTAAAATGTTCCAATGTCTCTTGACACTTTCAATTAAATTCACCGTGTTCCTGGCACCTGGCATATATGTTGTAACCAGCCTTATGGGTTGCATTGTTGTGACATTATGATCCTTGTACCTCAAGAATTCTTCCCTGTTGGTTGAATTAACCAAATTACTTGCCTGCAACACATAACCCATACCATAACCCCTGGCTTTGAATCTGCTGATAAGATCCTTCCTATGACTCAGAAATGAAGAATCATCTGAACAAATTTGTTTGGTTCTAATAAATTGTGATTTGGGGATGTTACGGGCTATATGTGGAGGATGAAAACGGGACGCGTGGAGGATGGTATTATATTGGGGATATTTTCTGAATACTTCAGTGCCCAGCGTGTGGTCTGATAATCTGTTGATAGTCACATCCAAAAATGTAATACTATTTAGATCATAATGAATAGTAAATTGCAATCCCCAAGGGTTCTTATTTAGGTAAGATATGAATTCATTTAGCATATCAACCTCTCCTTTCCATACCATCCAGCAGTCATCTAGAAAGTGTCTCCAAATATCAATGTATTCTAAGTAAATATTATTCCCATGATCATAAATAAGCTGTTTTTCAACAAAAGCCATAAACAAATCAGCATAAATGGGGGCAAAAGAAGCCCCCATTGCTGTACCCTTTGTTTGTAAATAACAGGTGTCCCGATAGAAAAATACATTGCTGCTAAGAACATGTCCTGCTAGCTGTACCAAAAAAGAATTGAGGTCAGAGTCATAGACTGGCCACCTCCAGCCAATATGTAAGCGCCTCCATTCATGTGGAATGTTAGTATATAAAGCGCACACATCAAGTGTGCACATCAACCAATCAGGTTCTAATTGACTGTCTGAAATGATTTGCAGGAAGTTGGTAGTGTCCTGTAATCGAGACCGAACTAGATGGAGGAGGGGCTTTAGATGTTTAGTCAGGTAAAGAGATAATGGTTCTGTAATGTACCCTTTACCTGAAACAATTGGTCTGCCCGGTGGATGTATGGGATTTTTGTGAATTTTTGGCAAAAAGTAGATATATTGGTTGGCCGGGTCCTGAATCATTAGTTGATGCATAATATCATTGGTGATAATTGCTTCATCCCTGGCCTGAACTAAAAATTCATCAATTGATTTTTGAAACTATGAATAGGATTGATAGGCATCTCAAAATAATATCTACCATCAGATAACTGCCTTTTGACTTCCTGATCATAATCTTTCCAATTTAACACAACCACAGCTCCACCTTTGTCAGCTGAAATGATGACAATATTCTTATTGTTTTGTAGTTCCAGAATAGCTTGTTTTTCCACAAGAGTTACATTATTTGATTTATACTGTATCTCTGACCTAGAGAAATGCAGATCTTTGAGAACGCTATTCTGGAACTGGTGTACCAAAGGGTGCATAGGTGGAGTAAAAGATGATTTGTGATATACAAACTTATCATCCATACCATCATTATCATCATTGCCAAAAAACAGTCTTAAGTTTAATGTTCTACAAAAAGACATTAAATCCTGAGCAAACATTTCCTCAGACACCATGAAACCCGGAATAAAAGTCAAGCCTTTATTAAGCACAGATAAATGGGCTGGAGATAGTACAAAATCAGATAAGTTTAAAACATCCTTGTTATGATCTTCCACTAATTCTGTATGGCCATTTTCAACAAACTCTGAATATTGTCTATGCCTCCTGTGTTTACGTCCCCCCTGCTGGTACCTGGGCCTAAAAGGACAGATAATGTTGTCCTTTTTGGTGATGGTGAACTTGGTACTGATTGGAATTAGTTATCTGTACAAGAAGAAATGTACTCAGTCGAGGACCCAGTGTCATGACCAGATTTTCTCATTATAAAGCGTGGTCTCTTTCTCTTTGGAGTCTTGGACAATGAAGGTGTGAATCTCACATGCTTGGAATTATTTGAAAAAGGATTACCCTGCTGGTAATCACCCTGATCCCTCTTAAATTTCTTAATTTTTCTGCTTTTAAGTTGTTGCTCCAGATTATTTAGATCTGTGGCTACTTTGTTAAGGTATTTATTATAATAGGGTTCACCTTCAAAGGGTTTCATATCATTCACCGTTCTGGTCACCACATCAATTTCTTTATCAATAACTCGATGATAACATTTAGATAGAGATTCCACAAAGGACATACTGGCTTGCTGCCATATTTGGGACCACTGATCACTAAGCTCCGAATCCACTGTCCCCACATGAGGTTGTATACGTACTCTCAGGCCCCCAGGGGTTATGCCTTTGGCAATATATGCCTTAAACAATTTGGAATGCCAAATATTGGCTCTGAGAGTACAAAGCTGTTTGGATAAACCTTCAAAAGCTAAAATACAAGCAGATTCAGAATTGGGTGCATCGTCGATAATATTATTAATTTGAGAGGAAGATCCAAGGCCAAATGCCCGAAGATCTTCCCTATCAGCTGATAATCCTGTTATCAAACTTGAAAGATCCATGTCTAGATCTATGTTTATTCAAATATGTATCAGTTGGATAAATCCCAAGATTAATTACTGACAATGATGGCCACAACAACTATGCCAGTAAGAAAAAATAAAAATATTGTATTTTGTTTAATGATAGTAGGAGGAACAATAACAGCCCAAAATATATACAAAAAATAAAACATAAAAAAGGAGAATGAACATATCATTCAAAACCAAGCTGCGTCCCAACCTAATGAGGCCACCTTTAGCCTCTCTTAAATACAATAAATGACAAAGATGCAAACAATTCCACACTAAACACTAGAAGTGAAACACTAGATTTCAGAGCGAAAGACACTCATGGATAAAACACAGCAGCTAGACCAGATAGTTCCAAAATATTATTGGATTATGACCAAAAAGGTGGATTAATCAAAATACCCTATTATTTACCTGTAGGACCTAAATGTATGTATCTTGGCTCATGTGCCAATGTTACCAACATCATATATAATATGTAAAGATAATATTGTAATATGTCCCAACTGTCTAAATTAGTGCAACCAGAAACAACTAGAAGTTAAATATTAATTGCAGAAAACGTCAATCCAGCACTTAATTGTTGAACAAAATAACCTATACTATTTACTAGAGAGAAAGAGCAGTTCGTACTAATCAACGCAATGACTCATCCATTGAAAATATGTACTGTTCAAATGCCCAAAAATCAGAATTGAAATATTAAACAAAATAATAATACAAGAATTGGACCTTAAACATAATAATACAAAGGTTATAATAAAGACTTGACTGTCTGTTGTGAAAATAGTGTCCCAATAGACAAGATACAGATTCCACAAAGGGAAAATTCCTCTCAGCGTAAAGTCGCCAAATAGTTGAAAGTTCTACAGTACCTTGTGTTTCTTGATAACAATATAGCCCATCAATTTTAAAGAAAGGCAAACATACTAGATTGGTCCCATAATGTTGCATACATGTGTTCCAAATAGATCTCAAAATGTCACATACGCTTGCTTAGAATAAACCCAAATCTACAGTAGACGTTAGAAAACACCAAATGGCTGAAACTTCCAATATTCGGCAACTACAGTTAAACACATCACCTAGATAATAAACCACTTTAAACTTCACTTCGTGGAGGAGTCTTGTCGGGTTGATGTCCCTGTTAAATGACAAACTGTGAAAGGTTTTGATAAAATCTTGATTGTCCGTTGTATAAATACTGTCCCAATGGACAAGATATGGATCCCACAAAGTAAGAATTCCACTCAACGTACAGTCACCAAATAATAAAAAGTTTTTACAGTACCTTGTGTTCCTTAATGACAATATGGCCCATCAATTTTGAAGAAAGACAAACCTGTTGGATTAGTCCCATAATGTTGCATGCATATGTTCCAAAACGATCTCAAAAGGTCGCATACGCATGCTTGAAATAATCTCCAATATCCAGTAAACGTAAGGAAACACAAAATACCTGAAGCTTCCAATGTTCGACGACTACAGTCAAACACATCACCCAGATAATAAACCACTTTAAACTGCACTTGGCAAATGAGTTTATCGGGTTAATATCCCTGACAAACAACTGTAGATTCACCAAATGGATTCCTGTTACAAGCTTAGTCATCCGCCATGCCAGAAAACAACGTGTTGGAAACTAACGCCTCAGATATCTGAAGCTTGCTTCTTGATAGTAAAAAGCAGGGTACCAAATAAATCCACAGCACTCCCGGATGAAAAATCCACTAAAGAAATGACCAAATGCCACAAAGAAGATGTACTGGTAAGACAAAAAACGAGATTGCATGGATAACGTGCAATCAGTACCAAGTACACAGGCCCCCAGCAGGAACTAGAACAAAGTGTAACAATCAAAACGGCACTCCTGCGTGAAAGGCAAATGCACGGCTCAAAAAAGCAATATAAAATAATCAGTGATGGCCATTTAACCTTTCCATATAAACATCAAACATCCCCATCAAATTCTAAATCTCAG
Source organism: Protopterus annectens (assembly GCF_019279795.1). Lineage (NCBI taxonomy): Eukaryota > Metazoa > Chordata > Ceratodontiformes > Protopteridae > Protopterus > Protopterus annectens. The sequence continues at coordinate 15,084,347 of NC_056726.1, forward strand.
TTTATATTGCCTCAAGACCATTGATACCTCACTCGCATTCAGTCTCAGCACTTTTTTTTGCCTGTCTGGGTGGTTAATACTAAAATTATGGCAATTTGATGTTTAAGTCAGTAGTTCAATGTCCTTCTCTCAAAATATTCCTTTTTGAATACGCATTCTATCTTATTGATGACTGACTGATGATAACATTCTCCTTCTTGTTACCAAAAATTGATCAAATTAATGACTTTAAATACTTCTGTTAAGTGGTTTTCACACACATTTCAAAGGAGCATCCCAGGGAGATGTTTAGCCTCATGGAGCACCATGCATGTACCTGGTTTCTGCCTTAATCTTATATTTGACATAGATCAGCTGTTCATACAGCCTGATGAATAAGCCCACTGACTACCACTCTTCCTGGTGGCTCTTCTGTAGAAACAAACACTAACCGCTGGAGTTCAGTTTAAGCACATGGCTGTCTAGTTCTAATACACCTGTAAATCTCTTTGATACTTTTGTACCATAAACAGTATGAACAAATACATTTCTGCTTACACTTCTACTACTGAATAAATGAAGAGCAGTTGAAAATTTGCCCCAAAGATGTAACTTGGCAGTGTCTCATCAACTAGACCACCAAGTGAGAATGATCTTTTTTAACCATCTATATGCTGCCAATTGGGATGACTCAGCCCCACAAAATTCCAGCCTCTGAAGAGTCAAACAACCACTGCAGACCATCTGAGAGTACAAAAACCAATACTAAATGCTTTTCTGGATGCCGATTCTAGATTATCCAACAAGGCAGCTCCCTGTTAATTCTCTTCCAGATCTAACCTATCTCATTCCACCTAGACTCACACCCTTGGGCATGACAAGGAGAGTAGAGCTATAACTGAGCTGTCAGCCAGTAAATGTTATAATCCAGAAGAGAAAAAACTTGACATCATAATTTTAGTCCAGGTCACAATGGGCAGCAGCATAGCTAAGATGGGATGAAGGGGGAAGTTGCCCCAGGTGCAAAGTGTTAGGGGGACAATTCAGCAGATACTGATCTGACTTCAGTGCAATATTGGCATAAAGAAATGCATTTGTGGTCAGAACCAAAGTACTTCTTTATCACTACATATGTGGCATAAACAAAAGCATCTGCTCGCTACAAATGTAGCGACCAATTGCTACAGTTTAAAAGCAGAGAGTTTTTTTTTTTAATATTTCAGGACTGATGCACTTTAGCACTTCATGTGTAGAATGCTGCTACAGTTTAATAGTGAAGACAGTTTTTTTTTTCAATCAGTTGTTGCAGTTTAAAAGGAAAGAAGAAAGTCCGAGGGACTTTTTTTTCTGGTCAGCTAGAGTTGAGGTGGGGTGCAGATCAGGAGACGGTACCGGATGACAGAATAGCTAGCTACACCTCTGACTCTACGTCTCTCTTTTAATTTGTTTCTCTCCTATTAAAAAAAATGTTATGGCTGTAAAGAATCTGGCCCCAAGGAAATGTTAGAAGGCTTGCAAAATGTAAAGTGTTTTTGGGTAAATAAATGGCTAGATGTCAAATACTTTCTGGTCCAGTCCAGTATCTGATTTTTCTACTACTTAATTAAACCTCTACATCAGTCTAAAAGAAACAGGTAAATATTTATCTTGGTTCATACAATGTAGGAGCAATCAATACTCTGTTGCATCATAGCCCCATAAGGATGGAAATTTGCTGAGTATGGTGGTGGTGGGGATAAAGATCTCTGTTGTCATCTACATCTTTGCTGAGTTTGTTAACTTACCAAAATCACATAATAAGCCAAACCATGTTTGGAGATCCTCCTCTGGACCCATGAGCTGCACCTGAAAATCATGTGTACAGAGTGACTGCTTTATTTCTTGCTCTGTTCAGCTAAAACCTGCAATAGTCAATTTTCAGACAGCCTCTGCAAAGGGTTCTGGGAATAAATCAAACAGTAAGAAAGAATGCTAACAGCCCTGCCTCATGCCTCTGTTTAATTTAACCATAGATGATAACTCTAAGTTTACTTTAATATTGGACATGGGAATCTTTAAAGAACATCTTCAGGAATTTGATAAAGTCATTTGGAAACCCAAACACATTCAAAGCTGAGAACAGACACTTCCTGTCAGTTCTATTAAAGGCCTTATCAGCATAGAGGCCAATCACCACTAAGCAACTCCTTGCTCTTTCTGTCTCTTAACATTTTCATACATTTGTCTTCTAGCTATAAAACCAAACTGACCTAAGTTAACCAGTGTCCGTAGCAAAGTGACCATCCTGTCCACCTGCAAGGCCATTAAAGCCTCGCCATCCGGTTTTACACTGACAGATCTATATGGAGTTACATACAAAGGGTCCTTACTTTCCTTTGGAATTACCAAAATTACAACTTCTCAATTTGAAGACAGAGGTTCAGAAGAGATCAGAACTATATTCAATAACGTCACTGTCTAGGAAAGCATTTGTTCTACTCCTTAAAAGGTAAAGTTCTAGTCCTGAGTATTTCCACCTATGAATATTCTTCAACAAATCAAATAACTATTCTCTCATGACAGGAGCTAGAATGTTCTTCCATTTGTCCAACAAAAATGTAGGCAATGAAAGATTCCACAGTAACATACTTAATTTCATAGCCCAGGAGTGCCACTCCCTATCCCCAATGAACATCTACTGATATTTTTGAAACACTCACAAGCTTTCCAAATGCCTGTTTATCTTGGCCTGAGTCTGTGACCCACATTTCCATACCCATCCTGATAGAATGCACATGATCAAAGATCTCTGAGCCACAGGAGAATTATCAAAATCACAGACTCAGAGTGCTTTACTCTTGAACTCTGTGCTGTTATTTAACAGATTTAGAACTTCAAAGTTATCATTTTTGATATACCTGTCTAACCTGTTCCGTTTGTGCGTCACTAACACAGTCCTGCCAAGAATGGCAGGAGAACTTTCCTTGTGTTTGCATGATTTAAGTATTTTGCATTAATGCTTCCTTTAATGTATCCTTCAAGGTCTTTCACCTTAATATCCAGACATCTGCATTGTTAGGGCAACAGTTATCCCACTGCTCTAACTGAAGTTCATTCTAGTCCTTACAGTACCTAGAGGCATATAAAGTGAGGTACTAAAATGCCAATGCCTACAGGAATCTCCATTCATAGATAAAAGGGTAATACCAATGGAAACTGATATAAAATAATATGTAGCAGATATAAATAATCATCATAGTTAGTAGATTAATACAGACCTGATCCAAAACCCCAAGGCCTGAACCACCTCTACCAGCACAGCACATAACAGAATACTGAGAAACACTCCCAACAACTCTTGTGCCTCCCTGAAATCAAAGTACTGACCAAGTTTCAGTCTCTGGAAAAGATGGTCACCCATTTTGGAAACCAATAAGTTCACAAATATTTTCCAAACTTGCTGACTAGCAGTCTCAGGTGGGTGATAAACATTTACTACAGGAAGAGTTTACTACTTTCCTTTTAACAATTATAAACTTCTTAAAAGGTCACCACATGGGCAGTAACTCAAAAACAAGCATTATAAGCCAACAGTAATGTCACCCACCCCCTTTCTTTCAAACCTTCAAAGGAAGAAAAGCATCTGACTGCAAAGATCATCTTGGTCAGTTTCCCATGTGCCTGATTAGGGAGATGTGTACACTGCAGACAAAGAATTTAAGGTCTCAGCAGCTTATCAAATACAAGCTGTAACCAATATTCTGAGTAACATGGAATGCCACAGAACACAGTGTAATCCTGGTGTGTGTGTGTGTGTGTGTGGGGGGGGGGGGGGGTCTTTGTCGTCAAAATACCGAAACCACTCATTATTGCCAGTGTCCTTTAACTTAGTTTAAAAAAATCCTTAACAAATGATGCAAAAATTGTAACAAAAATGTATATTCTGTAGTACTTAACTGGATCACCATTTTGGAAAGGATTCACATCCATCACTATCAAAATGCCTACCCAACAACTTAGTATTGTCTCATAACCATCAAAAAACACAAGAAAAAAAAAACAACTACAGTAACAAAAGACAAACATATGACATTGAACAAATAATAATATTTACAATAAGCAGCACTACAAAGTGCTTAAAGAAAAATGTAGCCTTGGCTATCCCTACTTCACAGGTATGATTAAGTTAAATTTTAAAATGTGCGCCTTGAGACAACCAAAGTACCACTAAAGAGGTGTCAATTCATATCCAGTACAGGGCATCAAAGGCAAATCAATCCACCACTAGAAAATGAAGCATACCTTTTTTTTTTACTTTCCAAAAAAATAAACAGTGTGTTTCAAAAAACATTAACAACAAAACAGAGATTTAAGAAAATGACAAAAGGTTCCAGTTCCATTAGAGTCCTTCATGTCTTTCGTATGTCCCCCTTAAATGATAGCAAGATAGTTCAAACACAAAGAATTATAAGCAAGTCACTGCAAAAAAAAGCATTTAGTGAACCAAGCCCTGTAGTTAAACCAAACTATATATTTCTTATTCAGCCTACAGCCATGCAGTAAACTGCAAACAACAACAAACACAGTGCAACTTCAGTTAAGATAAGGGTGGATCTACAATCCCCAAGACTGCCTTCTGGAGTCTAGTAATTAATCTATACAGCAATCCATTATATTAGTTCACTAGGAACAAACAAAATGCCACAGTTCTGACCACTAACCCTGGATAGGTTGCCTATCAAGTAAAAAATTGTCACTGCCCTACAACCTATACAGTGATACCATGGATATCTCTGATTAGGGTCGTCTAGCTTCACCACATTACGACAACCACGGATCAATAAAGACTCTGGCCTTCATTCACTTACGTGAACCTTCTCCACTGTGATAGGTCTACCTGATAAGGAAGCTTACTCCCGCTACTGTACCTACTAAAGGAACAGAAGAAAAGGCTCAGGATCCTTCTGAACCACATGAACCCCCACCCCCATTGCCATGGAGTCAGCTGTTTCTACACTGGCTGAGATGCAAACAGAAGCTGCTACTATTCTGTCTGGCTCGTCCTGTTTTTGGATTGACGCTAATGCTTCTGGTTGTCCATGAAATTCTTAGCACCAGACGTGAAGAAGACTTATATGCCTGATAAAATAAGTGAAAACACAACTTATTCAGAAAGCAGAATCTTGTAACAGCAGTAAACCTGCTTTGTTTCCTCCAGGTCTCTGGACTGAAGTCTTGTTCATAGTAAGACTCATATTCCATTATGTAACAGTACTTTTATCATGCTTGCACAGTAAAGAATGCTACTTTATGGAACATATGTGGCAAAGTGCACAATCATTTTTCCTGGTCTTTCAAAGCTGGCTGCTGTGGCTGTGGCACACACCCTTTGTGTCTGTATGTTCTATCATCAACTCTTTTCCCAGGAAACCAGTTATTTCACAAATTAACTGTTTCAAAAAACTCCACAGGAATCTCTCCTCGTTCCTTTTCATGCAAGCCAGATAGCTGGATATTCTCACTCCTCACCCTGTCTTCAACATTAATCAGTTTGGTTTTATGTTGCTCTATCCTCAGCTGGCCGTCCACATCTTCAGATTGTGTTTGTTTAATGTGTCACTGGATCACCAGTAAGATACCAGAACGATCCATCAGCAAACATTCTAAGACAAGTGAAACCTTGTTAGATCTATTGCTGCATTACTGCTACTCAGGACCATCTCTTCAGACCTCTGTAAACCTGAGCGCTTCTTTGACATTAAGGAGCTGCAGTGTAACTGGTCTGCTTGTTGTTTGCTAGCTGATCTATCCTTTTGATTCTTTACTACCGGCAGCCATTGAAAATGTGCATACCCAAAACTTTAATGATGGAAAGTTGTTCTTGAATTCTGACTTTAAGGTTGTGAATAGTCATTCCTAATAAATTTTTAGGGATAAATTCATGTCACATGCAAAAAGAATTTACTACAAATTTTATGACGTGACAGCATGCATAATATACACAGCTTGGTAGATGTGTAGTAAATTAAATTCAGAATTCAAGAACACCTTACAGCTATGACCTCTGGTTAGAATCGACTACCCATAACAGCTTCTCTTTCAAGCTAGCTGGCAAGTGGTGGTCTATGCGGGTAGTGAATCATTTATATGCATGTAGTGAATCATTTACATTGTTGATTTCCATCACGGCCATCTCTTCACATATGCCAGTTGTATAAAATAACTTTTTCAACACAATAGCAATGTCCTTCCTTTTCTCCATGCCTGATTTTTCTGTCCCTATCCAATTAAAGAAAAGGTCCATAGTCTCAGCCAAACCTACAAACCACTCTTCTAAAGCCTCCTCCCAAACCTTCCTCCATAGTTCTGCACATCTCTGACAACCCAGCATTAATGTAAAACATCAGCTTAGTATGATTTACACCTTTCAGCTAGCATGATTCTGCATCCTTGCACATATATGGCAAAGGTGTGACATGACCCGCATATTAATTTGGATATAATGACTTAAGAAAATAATGATGTGGCAACAAGCTCACTTTATTAATGCACAACATTTAGTGCCTCTACAAAAATGCCTTCCAGGATTCTGAGGTTTAACTTACAACACAGCAATGCCTTAAACGTACTTTAAAATTCTTGAGTTCTGAAGTAGAACATTTTCCGGCCTCCTCTGTCAGGTCCTCTTTCACTGTGGATGATGCCTTTTTATGCAGTTAGTTACTATGGTCTCTAAGCTTCCTTCGCAAACAGCAAGTACTTTCTGCCCGGGGTCTCCTCAGCCTTCTCTTTATTTACCAATAACAACTTCATTCAGGTAACCTGCTCTGCCTAATGCAAACTATCTTAAAACAACATGCACATTAACAAGGAAAATCATTCCTACTTACCACAGCATAAGTTCAACATAGCTGTTATTACAGACTGCTTAAAACACAAATTTCAGATACAGATACTGGTTATGTAACTATTTGCACGTATTTATAAAAGAAACAGGGGTGCTTAATAAGAATGTTCCCCATGGATCAATTGTATGCCCACTTCTCTATTCTCTGTTTAAAATTAACTTGCCATGGGAGATATGAAATTAAAACATAACTACGGACACAGTTGCCACTGCCTTAACTGAAGAATGCATGCCTTCAAAGCACCTTTGCTCTACAACACCCAATTTTTGTCAATCTGGAATTGATGAGCTGACAACAAACTAACAATCAGTACTAATAAATCCTCAGTAATGGTACTTGGACAGGTAAATGGCTAACCACAATCCAAGAATTACATTGCATAACCCAACGGAGTCAGCACAGCTAACAGCTAACAAAAAATTCCTAACTCCTGATGCTAGATTTACCCTCCTCCCAACCCTTCTATATGCCGCCCAGTACTTATCAGCATTCAGGCCACCACTCTTAACAAACTTCAACAAACATACCATAAAATAGCCAGATTCATTACTAAATCCCCATACAACTCACACCACTGCATTGCTTTAAACTATCTTCAGTGGCTTGAACCTCCCCAACTACTGCTACTTTATCAATTTCACATGCTTCACTCTATCCTTTATAAACCCTCCTTCTGTCCATCTCTCTCCTACTTAGTCTCTATCTACATTCCATCACGAACCCTCTGCACTTCTAATCAACAACTACTTGATATTTACCAGCCTACAAAG
>NC_056726.1:15094482-15099482 GCF_019279795.1 Protopterus annectens
TACAAAACCAGTGACTAACTCTCTCCAAAAGACAATATGTTCTATAAACTAAGTGGGGGGGCTAAGCACCCCACATCCCTCTAACTATATATACTACCTCCAGGATCGTACTACAGGTGGGAAAGAGCATATACCTTTTACTTACCTTACAGTACTTTACACAGTGCCATATATACAAACTGCAGTTCAGTGAAATGAGATTCAGTGAAATGAGAATCAACAAAATAAAGTAGACCCATTTATATATATACATATAGGTTCATAGGTTCATACTAGGCTATCTGCCCTAGGGCATTTATAAGCCTAGCCAGAGTGTGTTTGGCTTTCGCCACCCATTTTAAATTAATTTTGTATGCCCTTTTTCGAGGTTAGTATACTGTGCCTCTGTCTAACAGTGACACAGAAGTGATACCCAGGGTAAACCTACGATCTCCCATCCACTCATCAAGATTCCTCTTGAAGAGAGTCAATGAGGGACTCTGCCTAACCTGGACTGGGATTTTATTCCAGAGTGAAGGGAGCCTCTGGGTTATGAATCTGTCCCTCCAGCATGTCCTATTTATTTCAGTGCTGAGGTTCAAGTCTCTCGAGCGTGGCTCGATGGGATTTGGATTTTCTGAGGTGCAGCATGTCCATTAATTCTGGGTTGGACATGGCTTTATACGTCAGGCACAGATCGCCTCTGAACAGGCGGTATGCCACTGAGTAGAGCTGGAGTTTCTTTAACCGGGCAGCATATGGCATCTGTTTGAGCCCTTTGATCCTCTTGGTGAGGTACTTTTGGGGTCTTTCCAGTTGCTGCAGGTGTCTGGTAAGGTACATCCCAAAGGGGCATTGTACTCAATTATGGGCCTGATGAGGGATGTGTAAAGAGGCACGATGACCTCCCCTGATCTAGATGTGAATCCCTTCATGATTAGGTGGGCTATATAAAATGTTTTTCTAACCACTTTGGCCACGTGGTTGTCAAATGAGAGATTGCTATCAACTTGGGTCCCCAGGTCCCTAATTACTTCTTCTGTACTTAATGGATTACCACCTATGTGGTAATTTGTGGGCACTTTGTTTTTGCCAAAGGGGATGACTATACACTTTTTGGCATTTAGCTTGAGGTCATGGCTCTGGCACCAGTTGTCTGTTTCTATGAGGCCCTTTTGGAGGATGCTTGTGTCGGCTGAAGAGTCGATTATGGCGCCCAGTTTGCAGTCATCTGCGAACTTGGTCAGCCACAGTCCTTCCGTGTTGGCCTGTACCTCCGAGAAATATATACCGAACAAGAGGGGTCCCAGGACTGAGCCTTGTGGGACACCACTTGTAACTGGTTTGGAGTCTGACATGGCTCCAGCAATTCTAACCATGTGGGTTCTGTCCTTGAGCCAGTTTGCAATCCATCTAGTGACATAGGGGTTTATATTTAAGCTGGTGAGCTTATCTATAATGCCCGAGTGGGGTATTGTATCGAAGGCTTTGCGAGGTCCAGGTAGGCTGTGTGGACCACCTTCCCTCGTCAATGGCCTTGGTGACTGTTTCAAAGAAATCAACCAGGTTTAAGAGGCAGGATCTGCCCTTAACAAAGCCGAACTGGGTAGGATCCAGTGTCTGTAGGTCCCCAATATCTTTATTTATGAGGTCCATGATGATCCTTTCCATAGCTTTGCAGACCAAGCTAGTCAGGCTTATGGGGCGATAGTTTCCAGGATCCGTTGAGGCACCACCTTTATGGAGAGGGACCACTGTTGCTGTATGCCACTCTTTGGGCACATATCCTGTAGTAAGGCTGAGATTGAACAGTAGTTTTATGTTTGGGTTTAGCTCTTCTTGGAGTTCATGTAGGGCGCCCGGGACACCATCTGGTCCCATTGATGCTGTGTTTTTGCTTTGGAGGGCGGCTCTTACCTGAGCATCTGAGATGTCAGGGGGGCAGCACTCTGCTGGGATAGATATTTGCCCTTTTGGTTGGGAGGGGGGGAGAGAAGTTTGCACTGAACCTGTTAGCTAGGATGTTGGCAATGTCTGTGGGTTCAGTGTATTTTTTGCCATTTTGAACTAATTCTGAGCATATCTGGGAATTACCACCCAGGTTCCTAACATAACTAAAGAAAGCCTTGTGATTATCCTTAGTGTCCTGTGCAATTTTTCTCTCGAAGCTGGCCTTAGACAATTTTATGAGTGCCCGTAGTTTTTTGCTAATACTGATCAGTGATGCCTTCCCTTTTTGGGATTTTGCTCTATCATTTAGTAGCTTCCTCCTTCTATTGTATAGTTTGTTTATGGCTGGGGTCCACTAGACAGGACGTCTGCCTTTGGAGGATTGGGTCTTGGTTTTATTTGGGATCGCATGATCCATGCATTCCTGAAGGTGTTCATAGAATGCATTTATAAAGGATTCTGCAGTCTGGGCTGTATTTTCCACAGGCCCGGGGGCTTTGAAGGATTCCACCTCGGTTTTGAGGAGTGTGAAATTTGCTTTAGAGAAGTTTTTCACTGTGGTTTTCTGGGCAGGGGTGGGGTCGGGATGTGAATATCCAGTGAGATTAGTTTATGGTCTGATCTTACCAGTGAGGGATACACTTCTGGTCTGGAGCATAGAGTCCCCATGTTGGTGATGATCAGGTCCAGTATGTTTTCCCCTCTTGTGGGAGTGGTAACAAGTTGTTCCATAGCATTTGAGTTTATAAATTCTAGGAACCTTTGGGCTAGGGTGTTGGAGCTAGAGTAATGCTCCCAATCTATGTTTGGGTAGTTGAAGTCACCCAATATAATGGTGTTTGGAGAGACCTTCATATTTTCCAGTGATCTCAGAAAGGCTGAGTGGGGTTCCTGGGTTTGGGAGGGTGGTCTGTAGCAGGCTATAAACTGGAAGGCAGTTTTACCCACTGTTAGTTGCACATGGATAGTCTCTGATGCTTCGTGCTTTGCCACCAACCTGGAGGTGTGGGTATCTTTGATGAATATCGATACTCCCCCTCCTTTTGTGGTTCGGTCCAAGTTTTGGGGCCGAAAAGCATGGTATGAGGTATAACCTGGTAGTGCTGGGGTGCTCTCGGGAGCCCTGAACCAGGTTTCTGTTACTGCACAGATATCGATGTTCTCCATGCTAAGGAGAGTTTCGAGTGTCCATCTTGAGGTTTAGACTTCTGGCGTTGAGTAGCATTACTCTTAGTTTCTTATCCTTTGTGATACCTATGGAGGTGGGTTTGTCCTTTGAGCCTTGCCTAAAAAGGCACTATGGGGTAGCAAGAGCCTTTGCCAATATCCGAAAGCCCAGGGGTGACAGGTGCAAGCCGTCCCTAGCGAAGCATCATGGCTTGTCGAGCATATCATCCCAAGCTGACAGGCATTGGATCCCCTTTGAATGACACCAGTACTTAAGCCAATTGTTGAAATTGATCATCTTGTCTTCATATTGTGGCATCATTCTTGGTGAGGGTAAGATGCTACTCAAGGTCAGGGTCATACTGGCCTGTGCTACATGCTCAGAGAGCTCCTTTATGTCTCTTTTCATGTAGTCCAGGGAGGTACGTCTCAGGTCACTCACACCAGCATGGACAATGACGGAGTCATATTTGTACTTGCCTTGGAGTGACCTGAGTGCTTGTGTTATGTGGCGGATCCTAGTGCCCGACAGGCTGTTCACCATAACCCTCTCCTTGTTCTGCCTGGTGAGAGGGACGTCAGTGTGCCTGACGATAGAGTCACCTATTACAAGTGTATCAGGTGTGTTGTTTAGTCTTAAGGGCTGTGACTGTTCGGCACACTGGCTATGTGAGATATGTGTTGCACGTGTTTTGTTTTGGGGTAGCGGTTGCTTGGGTGTCTGCTTTGGAGGTCTCTGCTGCTTAGGCAGATCTTTATTTAGAGCCTCCGAGTATGTTTTTGTGTGATTCTGTGTTTGGTTTGCTGTCGTGGTAGGTCTATGTGAGACTGGAATTGTAGTGAGTGTGGTTTTCTTCTCCTCCTGAGTGGTTATGCCAGTAGTTGAGAGAGCTTATCCTCCAGTTTGGCTATATGGTTGCATCTCTCACATGTGTTGGAATTTGTTGGGAGGAGGAGAGGGTTGTCTGTGTACATGAGGCAGTTGTAACATTGCCTCAAGATTCCCAGATTCACCAGCTGGACCGGAGAGGAGATTGACAACTGACCTTTGGACATGCTAGAATAATATTGGGAATTCCTTAATAATTGAAAACAAGGGCCAGTGGGGAGTGAGGGTGTAGTGCTTTTAATTTTTAGTGCTGACTTATATAATTGCTTTAGCGCCAAGTGCCAGGTAACTTAAGTGCAATGTGTTACAGGTAACTTAAATGCAAAAACGACAAACAGTAACTTTCTTTCAAGTGAAACAAGGAAATAAGTACAGTAAGCAATGGAGATATCACTAGTGATCCACAGAAGCGCTGAGAAGCCACGTATTAGGTGGAATTAGCGTTCCAGGGAAATAACAAGCAAACAAACAACAAGCATATAAACAAAGCTAGATTCAGCAGGCCTGGATCTAGTCAATGCTACAGCAAACAAGGTGTACCAATTTCAGTAAGATACAGTTCAAATATTCAGGCACTATAAACCTTTAACCAGAAATTCCCAGCTCAGAAGGGCAGAGTCCAGCCTCTTCTACCACAAGAGTGCAGACCACGAACCTTCTTAATGTAAAATAACTGGCCTGAAGCCCAAGTGCCTAAACCAGAACTAATACACTTTAAGAATAACAGACACTGGGCTCTCAATCAGCAGTTCCCAACTTAGAAGGATGAAAGCTACCTGTCCTGCCACCACAGTGCATGCCACAAACCTTCCTAATGTAAAACAACTGGTCTGAAGCCCAAGTGCTTAATCCAAAAGACTTAGAATGATAGCTACACTTTAATCAAGTTACTACCAAGCAGTAATAAATACAACTGAATACTTTAGAGAATGCCTGGATTAGTGCTCAAGTTACACAAACAAAGCTAGATCCAGCAGGCCCGAATCCAGTCTATGCCACAGCAAACAAGGTGCAC